>NC_048293.1:23077150-23377150 GCF_009762535.1 Notolabrus celidotus
CGTGCCCTCAGGCCTGATCTGTCTTAGTACAGATGTTTATTGTCACATGCTTATTGTTGGAGGACTGATGGATGGATTTGGTCCTTGGGAGAAAGATTTTCATTTACCTTAGGCAGAGGAGAGCTCCATGTGACAGCCGGTCACAGAGGTGTAAATGGTGTCCACTCAGAGACAGGCCTGAGACTCATTCCTGCTGTAATCTGTGAGAAGTGATGTGCTGAGTACACGCTGCATTCCTTTGCTATTCTTTCTTTGAAATCAGGTATCGCCTCTGTTAACAGATTATTGGGCCCAAAAGGAAAAGAGTCTTATTAGGAAATTATTACATTTGGCATTTTGGAGTTTCATCATAGAGATAAAGATCAAGAAAAAGAGGCGTTACCCTGATTTTAGCTTCTTTCAGTAAAGGTTTGGATACATAGGGGTGTAACAAGTCTTTGTAACAACGATTCAATTCGTATCATGATTCGTGGTTACCGATATGATTAAAGGACGATGTTGGTTAATTTAGAACGATACGATCCAAAATGATTCAGTGACTTGAAATCGATTCAGTAACTTTTTAGGCAAAAATTCAACCAGTTTGAGTGTGAAATAAATACCTTGATACTGGTGCATACATGCTACTTTTTTCTAGGCTGCATAAACATTACACAGAAGTGACAGCGTGGACAAAGGAGACACCAGACAGAGTGATGAAGCAGCAGAGGAACTTATAGCGATTTGAAAAAATGTGAATATGTTGGTACCATTTCCCTGTAATACATGCAATGAAAATATCTAGATCTGTTACCTGTTTACTGAGATACACTAACAGAAAGAAGAGTATATGAAAGATATGATTACTGTGGAGCTGTGGGAGGAGGTAACACTACTGTAGTCTAAAATTGCAGCTAATCACACTTACGCTGAAAGCCAGGTTGTGAAACTCTGGCGCCAATATGTGGAACGAGATCTGAAAGTTAACAGCAAACCTAACTGGATTTAAAGGCTACTTGGGTCGTGGTGCAAATCAATAGTAAAAAGGCACACAGCTTGTGGATTTAGGGTGGCTCCAGCTGAAACCTTATACGCTGCACAAACACACAAACCATTCACAGAGTAAGCCCAAGATTTAACCCACCAGAGACGAGATACCCAAAGATATGAGAGATATCGCTTTGTCCACAGGAGGCGCCAAAAATGACACCAAGAGAAAGTTCCTCACTGTAGCTTTAAAGAACAGGAACAGCTGCTGTTTACAACATAGACCGTAAGGTGAGGTAAAACCGTTAGCTTCCGTTAGCATGTCTTATCTTAGCAAGTTACATGTGAAAGATGGATTTCATATTTGGAATAGAACATTGAGGATGACGTTAAAATCACTCGACGGTAGCCAGGTTTGCTAATCTGCCTCGTGAGCCGATGCTGATTATTTCAAAATCAATCTTTATTCATATGGCGCTAAATCCCAACAAACGTTCTCCTCAGACTCTTTCCAAACAGAGCAGGTCTAGACCGTACTCTATGTTCTATTATTAACAAAGACCCAACATCAAGACCCGGATCAGATCCAGTCCCATCTTACAGACAGGACTCAGTCTGATCTCATCTTAATCCACCATGAGCAGAGCACTTTGCAGCATTTAGCAAGTTACAGTGGCAAGGACAAACTTCCTGTAACAGGCAGAAACCTCCAGCAGGACCAGACTCATGTTAGACACACATCTGCTGAGACCGTGTTGGAGAGAGGGATAGAGGGAGATGAAGAGACCTGCGTTTACAAGCAGACTTTGTCATTTATGAGCAGCATGTAATCGTTATTTGAATAGTGTAGATATAAGCAGACATGTAGACACTTAAAGTTCACACACGTCTCTTTATTATCATTTATAACCCGTTCTTTAAAACTACTCCCCTCTGATTGGTTCCGTGCAGGCGAGTTATTGATGAATGCATTCACAAACACAGATCTCTGTGTAAACTACATTAGAGCCTGTTCTACACAATAAACATGTCAATACTGCTGCAGAATGATTAATGGAGGGACTACAGCAAAGAGTCACACACAGAGTTATATGTGAAGATAATTATCATTTTATTACTTATCATTTTCATGGCTGTAACTTGAGTTACATGACATATTACTGTGAATACTTTTGTTTGTTTAACTCTCTAAATTAATCATTTTGACAACATTTTTCAAAGAATAGAAAAGTCATGAAATATTATAATAATAATACTAATAATACAAATACAAATAATAATAACAATAGTAATAATACAAATAATAATAATATTAATTGTTAATATTATTAGAACAACGACAATAAAAAATAATAATAGCCATAATAATAACAATCATAAAAAAATAACAATACAAATAATAATAACAATAGTAATACTAATAATACAAATAAAAAAATACTAAAAATAATACTTATTATAATAATAATAATAATGATATTTATTTAAAGAGCACTTTCAAAAACCAGGTTACAAACTGTTCACATGGGCAGCAAAATAAAACAAGCTGTTCATAAAAGGCAAGATAAAGAAATATAACATATTTTAAAAGACATAAAATTCCTGTAAAAGAAGTCTAAAGGAATGCAATTATTTAGAATATATATATATATATATGTTAAAATCAAGTAAAATAAAATAAAGATCAGGTAAAATCAAGAGAGGCTCTGCGATAAAAGTATGTTTGAAGAAGGGATTTAAAAGCAATCACTGACTCTAAAGTGTCGGACCTCTCCCTCTCTGTCCCCCTTTAGTTTTCATTTAGGCACTTTGAGCACACAGGAAACGTCTGACCGAGGATCTCAACATACTCGTCAGCTCGTATGGTATTAACAAGTCAGCTTTGTAGCAGAGAGAAAGTCCATGTGTAGCTTTGAAGTAATCAGTAAAATCTTGAAATCCATCCTAAAACAGAGAGCCAGAGTTCAGAGGAGAAACATGGTCGTGTTTTTGGTTCTGGATATGATTTCTAAAGTGTAAGTGTAATAAACGTCGAGCTCAGGAAACCTTTACTCTCAGCTTTTTACCCGGCGATCAGCAGTTTCAGCTCAGGCTTTGTCGGTGTTAGTGAACCTAGCAGACGCAGGAAGAGATCACAGCAGAGAGAAGTCTCTGCAGAAGAACTCGCTGAGACAGACTGAACTGTTGCAGAATCAGTGACTCGTCTTTATAAGAAGAAGCCTTCAGGGCTCCAGCAGAGAGGCTCTGTAAAACTCTGCCTCGCCAGCTTTCCATGTGAGACTCTAAACTCGAGCTGAACTCGAGCAGAAAGCACCCGGCTCAGTGCTGAAGGCGGTGTCCCCGGTGTGTTACAGTGAGCTGAGAATGGACCTCGCATGAAAAGTCTGACTGTAATGAACTAAGTGATGAAACTCCCAGCATTTAACATGAAACACTGCATTTCCTGCGTTACGTCAGCCTGATGCTCTCACTCACAGAGGCTGCTGCTTTCTGGGACCTCCACCTTTCCTTGAGGACCTTCTCTGTTTGGAAAGAGTCTTCAGATAACATTAGTTGTCTTTGCAACATATTAACTTAACAGCTATGAAACACAGAAATGAGGTTTGATCTTGAGGAACAGTTCTCCTGGGTCTGTTAATATCTTCGCCAGATGTCATGATAATGTTTCAGCAGTTTCCCAAATATCTGACTGCAGCAGCTCTAACACGGGACTTCCACTAGATGTGTGTCTGGTCCGGCTCCATGCTCTCTCATCCGTCAACACCAACCGGTTGTGTTTTCAGAACGCTGCACAAAGCAGGACCGCCGGACAGCTGGAGTCATGTGACCGAGGTTTTCCTGCGGTAATCACTAAATCAAGGATTCTCCTCCTCCTCTCCTCATCCATGTAGTCTTTTCTGGTCCTCTGTTGACTCCAGGCCTGGCTCCGCTCATCATGACGGTTTGTTGTTGTAGTTAAGTGAGAGTGTTTTATTCTGAAAATTAAACGGATGTTTTCATTTTGTTTTGGTGCCTGACTTCCTGTCGTCATGCTCCGGCATCCGGCACAAATAGAAGTCTTGTGTATTTGATCCGGAGGGCTCCAACCTGCCGGAACGCAACGGATCCAGAGGAAGTTAACACATTGACTAGAATAGAAACCGATCAGATCTGGTGTCTTGACGGATCAGAGACGGACCGCTGACAGATCTGTTCGAATTTGGCCGTTACATGGTAATGAAGGGAGTGAGGTTAAAAATCAATATTCTAAACTCTAGATATGAGACAATCTCTTTTTTTTCAGATGTATTCCAAGAAAAGAAGTCTTGTATTCGGTACAGTGAATCATATAACTTTAAACCTGGCTGTATCGCCTGTTTTAATCCACTTTAAACCTTTGTTTGGTCTCCTCCATGTCTTTCCACTAGCACAGAGTGTTTGATTCTGAAAATGAACTGGATGTTTTCATTTTGTTTTGGTGCCTGACTTCCTGTCCCGCTCCATCTGCTCTGTTGAGATTGATGCATCGTGCTCCGGCATCCGGCAACAATAGAAGCCTTGTGTATCTGATCTGGAGGACTCCGACCTGCCGGATCAGAGACGCAGCCGGAACGCAACGGAGCGGATCCAGTGGAAGTTAACACATTGACTAGAATAGAAACCTATCAGATCCAGAGCTGTGACGGACCGGGCACTGATCTGATGGAAATGTGTCCGTAAGCTCGACTGATAGTTTGGGGGTAAAATTGATTATTCTGGAAGCACAAAGTGATGCAGGTTGTTACTCTAGATTCATGTTCGGTAGATTCTTATAAGCATGAGTGGCATCCTGCACAGTATCATATCAGCTCTCAAGGTGGCAGCGCGGAAAAGCTCGGTTTGTTTCTGCAGCCTTGGTTGAGGTCATGTCCTTTGTATTAGAGGCCTGGGCTGAACGCCAAGTCCTCAGGTCTCTTTACAGAATCAGGTCTGTGTTCATTAACAAGGAGAAGGCAGACTGAGTCCAGCCGTGTGGAACAGACCGCCTGTGATACACACAGCATGGGAACACGTAGAAACTGTGTTGGATTCTAAGAATACTTTTATCACAGCGGACTCACGAAGCGTCCTCTCCTCCTAAACCCACCGAGTGTTTGTGTCTCGGGCTTCTGTCTGAGGTTTCACTGGAATACATTATTTTAACAGGAGATGATTGAAAAGCAGCTTTATTCAAATTTATTCCAGTGATCACGGAGCAAATAGCTCTTTGTTTGCAGAGACAGCTGATTTTTGTGTTGTGTTGTTTGCTGACATAAGCACAGAACAAATGCATGCTTTATAAGCAAAATCTACCCGCAGTCCTCGGAGAGTCCTGCAGCCTAACAATACGGTGCTAAAGAGTCCCGGTCCCTTTGTGTCGCATGTTTGAGAGCATGTCATGTTCCCTGCAGAGTCCTTCATACTAAAGACTTCCTCAAGTCACAACATTTAATCAATAACTAGTAGAGCTGGGTACGTTTACGATTCCATTAGAGTGAATAAATACTCCAAGAACAAGCCTGCCTTTACTGTTTGGACTCTCAAAGTGAACTCTGAACTGGGGCCAGGATTTGTATTTCTCTTTCTCATCAGGAAGGATCAAAGAAATGTTCAAACCATCAATAAATTAAAGAAAAATAACGTTAGAATATGGAATTACATCATCATGCATAATGCATTGAACCTCATCACCTCAAATCTTCCTCTGCAGAGACTTTCCTCCTCCTCCTCCTCTTCTTCCTCCTTCTTCACCTCCTCCTCTTCCTCCTCTTCCTCCTCCTCCTCTCCCTCCTCCTCTTCCTCCTCCTTCTCCTCTTCCTATTCCTCCTCTTCCTCCTCCTCATTCTCCTCCTCATTCTCCTCCTCCTCTTCCTCCTCCTCCTCATTCTCCTCCTCCTCCTCCTCTTCCTCCTCCTTCACCTCCTCTTCCTCCTCCTTCACCTCCTCTTCTTCCTCCTCCTCCTCCTCCTCCTCATTCTCCTCCTCCTCTTCCTCCTCCTTCACCTCCTCTTCCTCCTCCTCCTCCTTCACCTCCTCTTCCCCCTCCTCCTCCTTCACCTCCTCTTCCCCCTCCTCCTCTTCATCCTCCTTCACCTCCTCTACCTCCTCCTCGTTTGTTAATTAAACCTTAACTGTGAGTACCACGGCTTTGAAAGGAGGCCCCCTATTTTGTGGTTCATGCTTCATAAACAAAGATTGATTGATTGATTGACTGATTGACTGACTGATTGATTGATTGATTGATTGATTGATTGATTGATTGACTGATTGATTGATTGATTGATTGATTGATTGATTGATTGATTGATTGATTGATTGATTGATTGATTGCTCTTGTAGCCAACATGTTGAAGTGTCCATGGGCAAGGCATTAAGCCCCAAGTTTCCCCATATGACTGACGAGTGTGAGTAAGAGTAAGCACAAAGGAATGTTATTGAATCTGATGGTCAACATGTCAGCGCCTTGCAGAGCAGCATCTGCCATCAGTATACGTTGTGGATATGTGTGTGGATATGTGTGTGTGAAAGGGGTAAATGGCATCCTGTAAAGCCCTTTGAGTGATGGAAAGAATGAAGAGGTGTTGAATGAGTCTGCTCCACGCATCATTTAGATCAGAGCGATGAAGGTGGACGTTTGCAGGAAAAGTCCAGAACGACAAAAAGCTAAAGAAGCGTTTTTTTTTACTTTCACACAGGAGCACAGCCCAATAATCCACTACAGCACTTCTTAAATAGGCCACAGTGTGCTACACAAAACATGATTGTTCTTACAGTGAACTTCAGGAGCAGCTTTATGTGCATGGACACGGATACTGTCGGTGCACACAGTCAAGTCTCTGCTGTGTCCGGGTACAGTCAGAGGAAGATCTGTCTTATATATAAAACACACACGCTGCTTTTTCATCCCTAAACAGTTTGCTCAAAGCCACCACACACCTGACGGATGACTGCATCAACATTTTAATTCAAACACTGTATTTCCTCAGACTCTGTTTGTTTGTCTCTAACTGTGTTTCTTTGATCACCCTCCACAGTTCAGCCATCAGTCCCAGTAAACAGGATGAGGAGGACTATGAAGACGTGCCCATAAATAAGACCTGGGTGTTATCACCAAAGGTCTATGAGAGCGATGTGACTCTGATCCTGAACAAACTGCTGCACGGATACGACAACAAGCTGCGGCCCGACATCGGAGGCAAGTGGAGTTCATCCTCAAGAAATGTTCTCTGTGTAAACTCTGATTCCACAAAACAACATTGTTTACAGACTTGTTCTTTGAAATGTACTACAAAGGACTTTATATCATTAATATTTCCCTTTTAATTTGAGACTATGATGAAAGAGGAATAACACTTTCATCATGATATAACAGAGATCGACCGTTAACATGAAGCTCATGTGTTTCTGTGCAGGTCTATTAAACTGTAAGCATAGGTCAGGATTTAAAGGCCTGATATGTGTTGAAGGTTTGTCTTATACTTAAAGTGCTTTCTATCAACTTAAAGCCAGTGTTGCTGTTGATGAAGAGAGACAGGAAAGAGTGAGGGAAGACATGCAGTGGAGTCAAACCAGTGACCCCTGCAAAAATAGAAGTCTTTTGTATCTGGTCCGGAGGACTCCGACCTGCCAGATCAGAGACGCAGCTGGAACGCAACGGAGCGGATCCAGTGGAAGTTAACACATTGACTAGAATAGAAACCCATCAGATCTGGTGTCTTGACGGACCAGAGACAGATCTGGTCGAATATGGCCGTTACATGGTAGTGTAGGGATGTAATGAAAACCTGGAGAAAGTAAAAAGTAGATACATTTGAGGGAAGATTCATATTAGTGAGGTAAAAATCAATATTCTAAACTCTAAATATGAGACAATCTCTTTTTTTTCAGATGTATTCCAAGGAAAGAAGTCTTGTATTCCGTACAGTGAATCATATAACTTTAAACCTGGCTGGATCGCCTGTTTTAATCCACTCTAAACCTTTGTTTGGTCTCCTCCATGTCTTTCCACTGTAACATAACGTCTTCAGACACCCGTTGTATTTTTCCAGGCACTGCTTTATTTTCTCACAGTGTATTGAATCAGTAGTCACGATACAATATGAGCAACACTTACAGAGAAAGACTTTGTACGCAGATGATAAATGTGTTTATATGGCTTAAATTGATTGCAATACACCGGAGCGGATCCAGAGGAAGTTAACACATTGACTAGAACAGAAACCAGATCCTGTACCGTGACGGATCAGAGACGGACCGGACACAGATCTGGTGGAATTTGGCCGTTACATGCTAGTGTAGGGATGTAATGAAAACCTGGAGACAGTAAAAAGTAGATAAGGGAAGCATGCTCAAAAACCACACGATACTCTGTCTCAAGATGTACCACCTTTAAAATGAGCTAACATCAACACACTTTGAAATCCAGTAAGAGAAATGAAACTCAGTTTCCTGCGAGTTCTAGCCGGAGGCGATCAGTGAACTGCCTCAACCTCTCGTGGAGAAGGTGCTGCAGTGTTAGAGGTGGATCAGAGGCAGTTCTCTGTCATGGCTGACTTTGTGATAAAGGTTGATAAGACGGACGGACATCTCTTTGGACATCCGCTCACAAACATGTACAAACATGTTGATGCAGGCTTTGTCAACACAGTATGTCTCCTTTTGTGTTCCAGTGAGGCCGACAGTGATTGAGACCGCCGTGTACGTCAACAGCATCGGACCCGTTGACCCCATCAACATGGTGAGACTGACCCTTCTGATTTCCCTTTCTGTGTACATGCTGATTTCACCGTCTGAAGCCTGCCACTGTAAAAGTACAAGACCTATTCCAACAATGTTAGGATGCAGGTTGAAACTGTACGATGCAAAAAGGAAACATAACATGAAGACACACTGGTGACTTCTCAGAGCCTGATTAGGAAATACTGGGGGACAGTGTAAGGGTGCATGATCACCTCAGGTGTTTATTTGCACCCACGACCTCAAATTCAGAGCAGATCCTCAGGTGGGGCATTTATGGTCGTTCTAAAGTTGAGGTTCAAATCCAAAGGGGATCGTGGTTTCTCCATCAGACCCCCTCAACTTTGGAACGCCCTCTCTGAGGAGATGAGGCTCGCAGAGTCAGGGACGTCTTTTAAATTGTCCTTTTAATGCTTTTATTTACTTATCCATTTTTATTTATTTATTTATCTATCCTTGAAAAATCTCTTAAACAATGATTTATTGGTCTATTGTCACGGCACTTCATTCTGTTTGATTTACGTGTATTCTTTTTCAATCAATCAATCAATCAGACTTTATTTATAAAGCACTTTTCATACAATGAGATTGTAACACAAAGTGCTGTACATAAAAACAACTTCAAAATAGAATAAATTAAGAAAAAGATCCCACCCCCATCCCCAGCCCCGACCCCAAACCCACCCCACAATCCCAAGGTTAGGAACACAATATGCAACAATAGTAATAAAAACAATGAAAATTAAATAAATAAATAAAAATGAAAAAGAAGTTGCTAAACGAACTGAGGAAACGCTCTCATGATATCTAAATGAGGAAACACTGGAGGTAAAATAAGATGTTAAAACTCTATCCATTTTTTTTTCCATCCATCCATCCATTATCTTGACCGCTTATCCCGTCAGGGGTCACGGGGGGCTGGAGCCTATCCCAGCTGGCTTTGGGCGGAAGGCAGGGTACACCCTGGACAGGTCGCCAACCTATCACAGGGCTAACACAGAGAGACAGACAACCATTCACGCACACACTCACGCCTACGGGCAATTTAGAGTGACCAATTAACCTGGTGAGCATGTTTTTGGACTGTGGGAGGAAGCCGGAGTACCCGGAGAGAACCCACGCATGCACGAGGAGAACATGCAAACTCCACACAGAAAGGCACCTGCCCGGGCGGGGATTCGAACCAGGAACCTTCTAGCTGTGTGGCAACAGCGCTACTCACTGCACCACCATGCAGCCATGTTAAAACTCAAAACAGGAAATTAAAATCACCAAAGTAAAATACATTTCTGAGAAAATAAAAGACTAAAATATTAAACCATTAAAAGAGCTTCAGATGCTAGACTTAAAAATAATAAATAAGTACATAAATAAATAAAGTAGAATAAAAGTGACTTAATTTGAAATAGATAATAAATAAATAAATGAATAAATAAATAGAACTATTAACCTCACATTGTTTTCTGTTTTGTTAAAATTTCTCCTCCCTGTCTGTCAAAAGGTTTACTTTGTTATTTGAACCATGCTTTGTTTGTCAAAGCACTTTGTAAACATTAGTTTTTAAAGGTGCTATATAAATAAAGTTATTATTATTATTATTATTATACAGATTAGCACAGTCCATTCAGCAGTGCTGCAGTCTATTCTGTCATATACCTCATATATAATGTCACCTGGCATTTACCGGAGTTTTAACCAAGAGGAAGGCAGAATGAAAGGTCGGGAGGTCAACAAAGACATGAGGAGTCTGGGAGCCAGAGTAGTTTGTGATAATGTTTGTGCTAATCCCTCAGGGCAAAGTAAAACTCAGTGTGAGTTCAAAAATTACAATACAAGTACCCAAACTGTCAGGAGTAACACAAATACCAGCAGACTGCTGCATTTAATGCCTTCTTTCTCCTTTCTACCTTCTGCTCTCTTCAGTCGTGTCTCATCGTGTGAATGTCAGCATTCAGCCGCACTCCTCCTCCTCATTTAAATGATTTATGCACGAACACATCTGAACTCCCGACTGCTTCGAATGCAGCACAGCCGGCTTCCACACAACCACAGGCTGTAGCGGTCGTTGCCGTTGTTGTGGTGGGCACACGCTGCACTAAACCCGGCGCTATTTGGCAATATGTTAGAGTGTTTTTGACATCAAGAACAAGTAAAGGCGTTGTTAGCTGTGTACAACATTTCCTGGTCATCTTTTTGAGTAAGATTTTAAATTCAAGTGCAAAAAATGTCCCAAATTCAGCTTCTGTGATGATTTGCAGCCTCTCAGTTTAATCTCATTATCCATGAAGTGATCTGAGTGGGCAGGATGTGATGCGTTAGAGAGATGTAGAGGCGGAAAATCACCAAAACAAACATGGCGAGCGCTTCAGAAGAATTATTGGAGTTTTCTGACTCCTTTCAGGATGAATTGAAGTGTCTGGTTTCGACTGAGTGATAGTTGGCTGCATATGTTTGTTGTCACTTTTTAAGCTTTTTAATGGGACAAACAAGCTCCTCGTAATGTTACTCTGCTCACAGTCGGCGTGCTTCAGACTCCATTTCAAACTGTGCTGAACCTCATTGTTGAAGCAGACAAACAGACAAACATAAAGCTCAAACTGTATCTGGCACATTGTTGATAAAAACAAAGAGAGACCGGTTTTCTTTAGTCCTCTGTCGCTGGGTCAGAATACGGACGTTTATGTTGGTTTTCGCAAACAACAACAGAGCAGTTGGCGTGTCTGGCTCCTTCGATATCTTGACTCTGCAACACCGAAGCAAAACAGGAGCATAGGAGGAATCACTCAAGGAGTGGGAGCAGCTCAGTATGCTTGTGTTAATCACTCGTGTGGTTATGTTACCACATTCTCAGGGCTGCCAGGCCGGAGGAAAAACCTGTTTTTCATTATGTGGATCTTAAAATGTGTAGGATCCATCCTGAGAGGAGAAATAATGCTCTCTTTTTTTTTTTAAACAATATGTTTATTGAGTTTTTTAACCATTTCCAAAGACACACAATTACAATAAAAGAAATTCTAAGGAAAAAAATATTAAAAATTATATATATATATATACATATATATATAAAACCTTAAGTACAAAATGTTACAACATTATTATTGTCTGTATTAACTAAAGATAACCAAAGGGAGTACATTGCCATAGAGGATTTGTTTATCACAAATATTCTGTCCGAAAACAGTTTCTGCAAAAACGACGTATGCAACTGATAGGCTTTAGCGCACATACATTTTATTTTTATTTATCTGGTTTGAATACAAGCTTTTAAGATAACTTTTCATTATAAATTCACATCAATAACGACTATAATACAGGCTACTTTAATATGTATCAAATGCCGACTTGCAACTTCCATACCCTGTTGTACAGCAAAGAGCATACAAGCCAAACCTGGTAAAACGGACCCATAAGGCAGTAAAGCGCATTGAACAGAACTTATCCAATTACGTTCAGTTTTTAAGCAGGCACACACGCAGGGCCCAGGCATCAGGTTATTTTAAAATGAACAATTTTTTTTTAAATTGCTATAATAATTTCTCAAATCTTCCTCAGGCATTACATTTTCAGAAAATAATACAATGAAAATGATTTTAAAAATCTGTTTTATTGTGTTAATTAATGTATTTGTTTCAACTTATTTATGCATTCAGAAAACAATGTGTGATGCCTTTTCAAACAGGGGGTGCTGCAGCACCCTCAGCACCCCTAATTCCCAAGGCCATGCCCACACCTGTTACATAGGTCTGGGATGTTGGAATTCAATTTGTGGAGCTTCTCTGGTGTTATATAGACTCTCATTAACCAATTGTATTGCAGCAATTTTAAACGAGTGTTAGCTGTTTGAGTCTGTGCTTTATTGCATGTCTTATCCCATTCTTCAGTTGATATTGTAGATCGTCTTTCCATGCTTTCAGTTTCTTTTCTGAGGATTCTACTGACTCAGATATTAGCACATCATATACTTCTGAGATTATACCTTTTTGAAAAGGGTTTTTAATTTAAACTTTTTCCAGAAGAGGTACTGCAGGGTAAACCAGGGACGGACTCTGGTTAGCTCTGATAAAGTTCTTCAGCTGTAAATATTTAAAGAAGTGTTTACGTTGGATATTATTTTTTGCTACCAGTTCCTCAAATGTCTTTATGCTCTAAATAATGCTCTCTTACTTTACTATGAATAATCAGTCAGCCTTTCAAGAAATGAAGAATTCATGTTTTATGTGGAAACTCTTCTTAACTCTGCCGCAGGAGTACACTATTGACATCTTCTTCGCCCAAACGTGGTACGACAGCCGGCTGAAGTTCAACAGCACGATGAAGCAGCTCATGCTCAACAGCAACATGGTAGGCAAAATCTGGATTCCCGACACGTTCTTCAGGAACTCCCGCAAATCAGACGCCCACTGGATCACCACGCCGAACCGCCTCCTGCGGCTGTGGAGTAATGGACGAGTCATGTACACTCTGAGGTAGGACAGTTAAGCATCCAGTTTCCCAACCTCAGTGGAAGTCTCTTTTTTAAATGTGAAACTATCTTCAAATACCTTCGTTGTACGTGCAGCTTTAGTGTGTGCATCTGTATTCTTGTAGTTTTCTTTGTAGATGACCCTGATTTGTCAAAGTGTGGTCAAACTGTCATTGTTTCTCCTGCATATGTTCCTGTAATTACAGTGAGAAGTGCTTTTACTAGGGAAACAATCCTGAGTGTTGCTCTTTCTCTGTCACAATTCTGTTTCTGTCAGGTTGACTATTAATGCGGAGTGTTACCTTAAGCTGCATAACTTTCCAATGGATGAGCACTCGTGTCCTCTGGAGTTTTCAAGCTGTAGGTGGTCGAATGCCTCCCCCTCTCATTTTTTAACCGCCATCTCGACCTCAACTTTAGTAACTCGCCCAGTGAGAGAGGCTTCTGTGTGGGCCGGCATAGTGGCTAAGCCCTTGAACCTTCTCTTTGCCGAATGGCCCATCTGCTTGAGGCTGCCCTCTCTCAGCCCGTACCGATCTATCATCTGCTCCACCAGCGGAGAGAGGGGGTCACCCAGTCCCATTATCTCTGACAGTCTTAATGAATTATGCAGCCTCTCCCAGTCTGATTCATGCTGTCTGTGTCATCCTTCATTCGTCTCCTTGCATTTTGCTTTAGCCGCTCATGTCTTGCCATGATCTTAATCTTCCACACGCTGGTGAAAAATGCAAAGACCATTTCATGGAGTTAAGAATAAATCTCGGAACCAGCACAGTCACACGATATATCATCAAATGGGCACAACCAAAAACTGCAGAACAACTTCAGACTTCACCTGACGATCTCTTTGTCTGCAGCTCACCTGCTGCTTTAGAGACGTAAGCTTTAGCCGACCAATGTTAATGGATGACATCAAAAAACTTTTGGAGTCCCAGAGCTTTATTAGTAAGCTATCAAGCAACAGCATGGTATGACGGTGGTACTTGGGGTGTCAGACAGGTGACAGTGAGGTGACCAGTGAAGAGCCCAGGTTGGCCACTTCACTGGTAGTAGCACAGGAACCCCTTGACAAGAGGCATGTCTTAAAATTTGGGAATGAAAACTTGCAGAAACATTTCTAAAAATTGGTTTCTGTTTGAGTTTGAAATACGGTCAAACTTTGCAATGAGTAACCTGAGCTTTGTCTAAAAAGTTGCAGCTTTGAAGCATCAGAAGCTCAAACCAGATCAAATATTGTATCACCAACCAAAGGGAACTTCTTCCCTCCAACACTGTGTTGGGAGAAAGCAAAAGATCATATTGCAGACATGTCTGATCACCAGTATCACAGGAACGCCGGTCAGAGCTTTTGTTTGGGGACTGTAGTGCACAGACTTGCTCATTTGAAGATATTTTCTGAGACTGGACCGCTCCGATCCATCGTGAGTGCTCCCCTTTGCCTTGCCATGGTGCAATGTTTCCCTGTTGATGTCCATAACAGTGAATGACAGATATGAGCTACGTGTTGGAATACTGAAGGAGTAAAGACAGTAGACGTGTTCTCGGTTCTTCATTCTGCAGATGGTTACCCAAAGAATGAGATCATGTACAGGTGGCAGAGACGGGCGGTGGAGGTGGCAGACCAGCGGTACTGGAGACTCTACCAGTTTGCGTTTGTCGGATTAAGGAACAGCACTGATGTGGCACACACCCAATCAGGTGAGAGATGACAGGGAGGTCTCTTTCCAAACAGAGCAGGTCTAGACCGTACTCTATGTTCTATTATTATTAACAAAAACCCAACATCAAGACCGGATCAGATCCAGTCCCATCTTACAGACAGGACTCATCTGATCTCATCTTAATCCACCATGAGCAGAGCACTTTGCAGCATTTAGCAAGTTACAGTGGCAAGGACAAACTTCCTTTAACAGGCAGAAACCTCCAGCAGGACCAGACTCATGTTAGACACACATCTGCTGAGACCGACAAGAATCCAGAGTTTGATTTTAGGAAGAGTGCCAGAGTGCGTTATTTACTGGTACCATGGAGTAAAACTAATTCAATGCCAATTATGCAATCCCTGGTCAGTCCAGCTAACTTATGCTGAAATAACAAATCCTTATAAGGTCAACGTGGTGCAGAGAAGACCTTAATTTGTGCTCATGGGTTACATAACATCAAATTTAAGTCCTGAACTCACTGATGTGTAATCTGCCGTATTTTAAACTTTCAGGAGAATACGTCATCATGACGATCTTCTTTGACCTGAGTCGGAGAATGGGCTACTTCACCATCCAGACCTACATTCCCTGCAGTATGATCGTGGTCTTGTCCTGGGTCTCCTTCTGGATCAACAAGGATGCTGTCCCTGCTCGCACATCTCTAGGTTTGATTGAATCCAAGCTACAGATTTTCAAAATAACCACAATAACAGGGAAGCATGATGGTGTCAATAAGAACATATTCTGATGGAGAGTCTTTAGAGACTTATTAGGGCAGCACGATAGAAAGGGAATCACAGCAATCTAACCTGGAGGGAACAGATGCATGGTTTCAAAGTAAGGTATGGAAAAGGTCTGATGAAGTGGTCTCTGTTCAGGTATCACCACTGTGCTCACCATGACGACTCTGAGCACCATCTCCAGGAAGTCTCTCCCCAAGGTTTCCTATGTCACGGCCATGGACCTCTTTGTTTCTGTCTGCTTCATCTTCACCTTCGCTGCCCTCATGGAGTACGGCACTCTGCACTACTTCACAAGCAACAGACAGACCAAGAAATCTAAAGCCAACAATAACGCACAGGTAAGCAGGCGCCGTCTTAATTCCTTACTCTGGTCACACGTCGCCGTTCTAACGCACTAACGATACCTGTGTTGTCCCAAACACTAGAAATCATCCAGCATGGTAAACATCCGACCCGGCACGTCCCTGCTGCAGATGAACAACATCGTGCCCTATCACGAGGAGCCTGACTACGCCTACGAGTGCTTGGATGGAAAAGACTGCGCCAGCTTCTTCTGCTGTTTCGACGACTGCCGTTCAGGTGCCTGGCGCGAAAACAGGATGCACGTACGGGTTTCCAAGATAGATTCCTACTCCCGAATATTCTTCCCCACTGCTTTTGGCCTTTTCAATCTGGTTTATTGGATAGGTTATCTTTATCTATAAAACCACCACCTCAAAAACAGGACGACTGGAGTTTGACGTCTGCAAGCATTTCTCAGATGTTAAGCTGCTCTTGTAGCAGAGATTATCTCTCTCATCAAACATGGGAAGAAACTTAAGATCCGATGACAGATTATGAACTGCAGTGCCTTGTTTTTTTCCAGTGGACACTTTGGGGTTGAGCCTATGAGTGTTGTTAGTCAGACTGTCCAACACATTTTTGATCCAAGTAGATCATTCTTAATACTTATGGTGACCCTCGGATCTTTATAAAGCAACAAACTGAATATTCCTCAAAATGTTGCCATGGAATAGTCATGGTTGTTAAAAGTGGTCAAGTTTTTAAGACCCTGAAATTCCCATTTGTACACTAGAGTGATCAGAATTTGATAACTAGTAAAACAATATGATTAGCCATACAACTTCATAAGTCATCGGAAATGTGTAAATGAGACTTTTGTATTTTGGACTTGCGTACTGATTCTTCTAAGAGGACTAGCTAGTGGATTTTGACTCCCTATATGATCCAATGCCACCCTTTTAGGCTCCACCAATGAAACGGCTCTATTTTAAACATGATCCAACACAGTGGCATTGAATGACTTTTTCAGATCTTTGAGGTTGACTTATGGGCTTTTAGGACTTCTGTGCAGACGCCCCTCAAAAAAAGAGTCTGTAATTTTAAGATGAATGCCCTCGTGTTAAAGAGGAAGTTCCTTCTTGGATCCCCAATGGCGTACAAAGATAAAAAACAGACCTTTGCCAATCCAAGGCCCCTGAAGATGCCCTTAAAAAAGTGGACTCAGGGACTTAGGGGTGCTCTTCCATTAAGGCAAACATGACGCAGTACAGGAACATAGACCAGGACTCCTTTTGGCATGATGCAGGATCCTTCAGGGTTCCCTTCAATTTAACAAAATGGGGTAAATTCTTGGCCCTTTATTTCCCTCATTGGCCCCTGCCAATCATGGCACTTTAGGGGGCCCCTCTGGTGGAGAAGGGACCTTACAGGATGCCTTTGCAGTGGAGAGAATGGGAAATGTCTCCTCTATGAAGCTCGAAATTGAACAAAAGAAGATCTCTATGTTTCGGTGAAGGGTATGCTCGTTGACAGTGAACTTACTGTTTTAAGATGATGAGTACACTTCATATTTAAACAGCATTTGGAACTGTTTAACCATTGATGCATCATGACTTTCTCAGCTATGGTGACCCACTGCATGTCCCTGTCACTAAGATAGCCTGAGTCCACCTCCAGCTCTTCCTGTGAGATCTTTAGTGCAGCTGACAGCCTTGCAGCGTTCACATCTGGCGTGGGAACACCAGCCGTGCCTCGGTGAATCCACGGGGAGACATTTAACAGGCAATGCGAGGGCAGATGCTCCCACCCGAGCTCTCCCCAGAAGTCTGAGCTCTCCTCTGTCTGTCTGAGGTCTATCCCAAACACCCAAGAATCCACATCCTCACACAGAAGTTATGGTGATAGGTAAAGGTGGGAATGCTAGCCAACCCGTGAATTAAGAGCTCATACAGAAGGACCCTCAGATACATGCAGCCCTTCCTAGTGGTACGATTTATTGCAAGTCCAATGCATAGTTTTCTTACCTGTATCAGGCACAGGAGACTACACACAGTAGCTACACAGAAGGTGTGCGTCATATTTCACCTGGTGCACATGCCCTTTAATGCTATTTGTGTTCCCAGTGTCCCAACAGGTAAATCAAAAGGGCTTTATAATATCTGCCCTCTGTAGTCACAGGACTTTTGGCTTTTACCTGTAAAACATTGGGTCCTGATTGCCAGTTTCATTTTGGTCCTGCTGGTAAAATATTGATCCACTAAGGTCCCATGCTAACAGTATGATCAACATAAAAAATGTGAAGTTGGAATAGTTTGAAAACAACTTCATGAGACTCCAGGATTTTGACATTTTCTGGATCGATAAAGAGATCTGACGCTAGATTTAGTTTTTTTTAAACTGTAACTTCAGGAGCTCTGACCCTAGAAATGTTTGCTCCAGTCAAACTCCAGTCCACACAGAGGAGATATCGCCATCAAACTTTAAAAAATAAGCCCAGAAGTGAGTTTACTCTTTGCCAGCGTGCTATTGATATTGTTGGGAAGCAGGAAAGAGGAAATGCATACTACTAATGATGAGGTATGGCTCCTCCTCATGAAGGTAGACTCTCTGATTTCCCTGCAGGGACCACTTACTCCTATAAGCTCAAGTGAATTTTGCATTGAATTTTGAATGCGTAGGCAAAATTGGTCCCTATAAAAAACAGAGAGTTTATCTTTGTATATTTGAACTCCATTGTTCTTTGGGCTCTATTTTTCTAGACAACAACTCACAGCATTGTGATCAGTGAGATCAAGCTGGGCTAGCCTTTGCTCAGAAGCTACTGCATGGATTAGATTTGTAACCTCTGTCTACTTGTGAATTGTTAAGAACAATGATGGTTGTTTTTGCAGCAGCCATTTTTTTATATTTGTTGTATTTTAAGTTCCAAAAGGTAACTGAGAAATGCTCAAATGCTTATCCACGTAATCACATTTCTGATTGTAGATTCACAGCTCTGAGTCCTGTACGACCACAATCCCAAAAAGTTGGGATGTTGTGTGAAATGTTGAAAAAATGAATTTTGATGGTTTGTAATTTCATTTAAAGCCGACTGAAAAACAGTGCGAAGACAACATGCTAATCCTTACTTTGATGCTGCACTATGTTTCAAAAAGTAGGGACAGGGAAATCAAATCTGTATTATTAAAAACAGACATGACTCTGTAGTGGAAGTCACTGCATTAATAACAGACATGACTCTGTAGTGGAAGTCACTGCGTTAATAACAGACATGACTGTTGTGGAAGTCACTGCATTAATAACAGACATGACTCTGTAGTGGAAGTCACTGCATTAATAACAGACATGACTCTGTAGTGGCAGTCACTACATTAATAACAGACATGACTCTGTAGTGGAAGTCACTGCATTAATAACAGACATGGCTCTGTAGTGGAAGTCACTGCGTTAAAAAACAGATATGACTCTGTAATGGAAGTCACTGCATTATAACAGACATGACTCTGTAGTGGAAGTCACTGCATTAAAAAAAGACATGACTCTGTAGTGGAAGTCACTGCATTAAATCAGACATGACTCTGTAGTGGAAGTCACTGCATTAAAAAAAGACATGACTCTGTAGTGGAAGTCACTGCATTAAATCAGACATGACTCTGTAGTGGAAGTCACTGCATTAAATCAGACATGACTCTGTAGTGGAAGTCACTGCATTAATAACAGACAAGACTCTGTAGTGGAAGTCACTGCATTAAAAAGACATGACTCTGTAGTGGAAGTCACTGCATTAATAACAGACAAGACTCTGTAGTGGAAGTCACTGCATTAAAAGGACATGACTCTGTAGTGGAAGTCACTGCATTAATAACAGACAAGACTCTGTAGTGGAAGTCACTGCATTAAAAAGACATGACTCTGTAGTGGAAGTCACTGCATTAAATCAGACATGTCTCTGTAGTGGAAGTCACTGCATTAATAACAGACAAGACTCTGTAGTGTAAGTCACTGCATTAAAAAGACATGACTCTGTAGTGGATGTCTGTAAAAAGACATGACTCTGTAGTGGAAGTCACTGCATTATAACAGACATGACTCTGTAGTGGAAGTCACTGCATTATAACAGACATGACTCTGTAGTGGAAGTCAATGCATTAAAAAGACATGACTCTGTAGTGGAAGTCACTGCATTAAAAACAGACATTACTCTGTAGTGGAAGTCACTGCATTAAAAACAGACATGACTCTGTAGTGGAAGTCACTGCATTAATAACAGACATGACTCTGTAGTGGAAGTCACTGCATTAAAAACAGACATGACTTTGTATTGGAAGTTACGGCATTATAACAGACATGACTTTGTATTGGAAGTTACGGCATTATAACAGACATGACTCTGTAGTGGAAGTCACTGCATTAAAAACAGACATGAATCTGCAGTGGAAGTTACTGTATTATAACAGACATGACTTTGTAGTTGAAGTCACTGTATCCACAAATGCAGGTTAAAACTGAACCATGCAAAGAGGAAACCATATACCATATATAAACCTGATCCAGAACCACAGAGACATCTCTGGACCTGAGCCCGTTTAAGATGGACTGAGGGGATGTGGAAAACTGTCCTGTGGTCTGATGAATCAAAATCTGACATTCTTTGTGGAAGTCATGGACGCTGTGTCTTCTGCTCTAAAGAGGAGAGGGACCACCCGGCTTGTTATCAGCTCACAGTTCAAAGCCAGCGTCCCTGATGGTATGGGGATCATAAGAGTCCATCGCATGGATAGCTTCCACATCTGTGAAGGCTCCATTAATGCTGAACAATATCTACAGGTTTCGGAGCAACATATGCTGCCATCCAGACAATGACGTCTTCAGGAAGACCTTACATATTTCAGCAAAACCACATTCTGCACGGACTACAACAGCATGGCTCTGTAGTAGAAGAGTCCAGGTGCTGAACCGGCCTGCCTGTTGAACATATAGTCTTCATTTGTTTCAACATTTGATCGGTTGTCTCTGCACTGTTTTCAAATGAATATAGGCTTTAAAAAAACTATCAAGTTCTGCACAACATCCAAACTTTTCAGGTTTTGGCGTTAAAGTTTAAAGCTCACAAACTCCATCCACTTCTTTTGATAGTTTTATCGCATGAACACAAACATGTGGAACAGTCACGTTGTAACCCCACAATGTTAAACACAGGGAATGCATACTGTAATATTTCCAGCATTGTCTCGTTACAATTACTCTTCACAGTATTTGCAGTGTATCATCCTAACAGCAGCTCCTAACAGAATTAATGACAATAGCCTTAAAGAGTTTCTTTCTCCACTTAAACCTTGAGTCATGCTCCATCACACAGATACAGGTTCATAAAGTCCTCACGTAGATCACATAATCTCCTTAATCTCGTCATTACAGTGCAGGTGGAGGTCATCAGGTTTAATAATGTTCCATTCATTCACATTTTCACTTGCTGTAAATATTTAGAGCCACCCAGTAGGGCTGAGTATGTTAAATATGACACATCTACAGATCTGTTATCGTGATGAACCTCATCTTTTAATACGTTAAACTTAACTTAGCACTGCTTTTTTCTGATCTTGTAGCGATCAAGCAGCACCCATGTGGTCTGCTGGGATTTTAAAAAGACTGGCAAATGCTTTTCAAAGACGCTGTGAGGAGTTCTCATGTTGTGTTGAGTCTGGCGCCCCCTCTGGATGAAATTGGCAGTGTTTTTTCTGAGATGAAGACTACATTTCCCACGAGCACCATCCACCTCTGTGGTAAAGATGTGTCTCTTCTTTTTAATCCTACTTTCCTTTGTTCAGAAACTTGATCAGGATGCTGAGGGATGAAGTCATGCGTTGATTTGTAGCTACGTCAGACTATTAACTGCAACGTAACGACGAATAAACTTTGTAAACTCTCAAATGCAGACAGAGACCAAGAAAGCAAAAGCGCTACACCAACATTGCCCGTAAAATAACTGCAGACTAGTTGTCAGTGAACCACACACCAAAGAAAGTGTCAGATTCAGTTTAGTAGCACGTCCTGTAAATGTCATGTTGCACATCAGTCCAGATCGAGCTCCAGATGTGTGAAGAACTCTAAAGAACCCTTAAGACGCTGTTTGCATTTCTAGAAGAGGCCATATTTCTGACATGTTAGAGGTGACGTACATAGATAGTAAAATGTCTACTGTTCCCCCAGACAGGTTGTTTTCAACCATGCAAAAATCTAACAATGAATGTACTGAGAGCATCATGAATCTATGCAAACATGAACATTGTTGCAGTAGTTCTCTAAGGGTGTGTGATAAGTCCTGTTTTACTTTGTTTGATCTCAACAACAACATTTATAACGTTGATATTATATTGTTTGCATTCATTAGTGATATTAAAAAAGGAAGAAAGAATCATAACCAAAACGTTCAAATTCTACCAACAGCATGAAGAAAACCGGAGACTAACCTAACTGAGTTTTGGCATTTCTACACCATCACTGTCTCATAATCTGCATTGCTCTGGGTCACAACCACAAAGGTACTCTTCATCAGATTCAACAACACTTATTTTCTTGATAAATTCAGTAAAAACACTCAGCTGCTCTCAGGTTCTCTTCTTAAAAATGTCTTCACTCGCTGATTTAATAAAAGTTTAGCCAAAAGAGAAACCGTCAGAATCTGACTGTTTTTAACCACACATGCAGTCTCAGTCCTTTTTTTAATCCTCTTAAATATGGCAGCTCTGTCAGTGGTCAAGCACAAACCAATATGTCGCTAAAGATGCAACTCTAAGATGTTTAACGGATGCTTTTCTGTTGCTGATTGTAGGGCTGGGCGATATGGTCTAAAAGTAAAAGCTCCAACCTTTGCACCAAACGTGGTCGAACATTTTAAATCCAATTTTCTTTTCCGTCTTAGAAATAAATACAAATGACAAAGTAGTGACTCAAATCAACTTTTTAACCCCTTTGGAGGCAAAAACTTCTGTCCGGTCCAGCTCTGTAGCGGTCTTTTCACTTGTACAGCTGTCCAGATGAGGCAGGGCAACTTCAGCGAAAGACCTGTGGGTTGATAGATTTAAGCAAACTGAGGCTTCTCCTCTGTATGTGCATCATATATTTACAAACCTTCCCTCTGTCTTTTTCTTGTGATCTGACGCTATAGGAAAATGACTCGCCTAATGTTAACTGCTTTTAAGCGTGTGTTGGTGGGCTGCAGCGGCCTCTGTGAGACACGGTTCTCCCATTTGCTAACAGAGCTGTCAACCAAACAGCTCTTACAATGTTACAATGTTACAATGTTACAATAGTGTCATTTAGCAGACGCTTTTATCCAAAGCGATGAGAACAAGAACAACACAAGCAAAGATCTAGACAAGAGGAAACAAGATCAGTACGAGTAACAAAGTGCTTCAAGTCCATTTGGGTGCAGGTACTGCCAAGCAGTGTAAAGGCAATGCACAAAAGTAAATAAGGAACATCTACAATGAAACAACCAAAACATTTAAGACCTTCCATTATCATCATCAACAATTAACATCACCACAATAATGACCAAAGTACCAAGTGCTGGGTCACTCCAGAGCTGAACACAGATTCCCAGAGTAGAGCAGGACAGTGTGAGTCAACTGTAGCTGGAAGACATGATCTGCCACTGGGGACAACAGTGGAGAACAGTCTAGCTAAGTGCATAGTGTTTCCTAAAGAGCTGGGTCTTTAGCTGTCTTTTGAAAGTAGAGAGGGACTCTGCAGATCGAATGGAGTTGGCCAATTCATTCCACCATTTAGGGACAACAGAAGAGAAGAGTCGAGATAGTGATTTTGAGGCCTTATGTGCTGGAAGCACTAGGCACTTTTCCTAACCCTAACCCTAACCCTAACCCTAACCCTAACCCTGGATGAGGTATTAAAACTAAACTCATGAAAAGAACTCACTATAATGACAGAAACCATGTTTGAGAATACATTATTTGACATGTATTTTAACTTTATAGTCTGACTTGTCTTCCATCTGTTATAACAGAGGAGGCTGGTTTAAGAACAATGCTGCAGCCCGTCAGCAGGAGGAGCTCTAACAGTTCTGGTTTGCTGGTTTGTTTATGCTAGCTTTACGTTTATCCGCTGACAAAGCCGCCGTATTTGACTCGAGGGAGTGAGAACATGTTGCTGTTCAATCTGATGAATTAAGTGCTATAGGAATGTACATTATGATTCTAATATTGAATTCATGTGACCGATTATTTTAACCTGGATGCCTTTACTTTTTGTACTCGCCAAAGCTCAGATTTTAAAGTAGGCAGATGTTCACAGTTTAAACTCATTCCACACTCTTCTTCCTCCTCGTCATCTTTGAGTTTAAAGCCTTTATGAGGTTCATTCCACTTAAACCACCTGTCGGTAGCAAAGACTAATCAATGGATTTACTCTACATGTAGCATTTACAGCAGGCTCGGTAAAACCTGTGAATACTGCGTCCAAAGGAAACTCTGTAAATACATAGGTTTAAACCTCACCCTGATTAACCTTACCACAGTTTTCTTACTTTAAGCGCGTTAGATACTTGTTTAAAAATATATCTGTTGGTATTTGGGGACTAAAAAATAAGTATAAACTAGATTTGCTTCACATTTACAACAACACTCATATTTAAAGTCAGCTCTCTGTCATTCAGAGCTTGTGTGTCCAAACATCATCACTCTATTGCTCACTATATTAAATGAAGAGTATAAGTTCAAGAGTTTTGCACGTTTTGACAATGCTGTGTCTTAGGGCTCGCACTGATAGCATCCTCCTTCACATGGAGAGCCTGTCTGTTATACTCTACATATATCCCATATAAGGCCCTCAGTTACCCCAGCTTCAACACTCCTCTGTCTTGGCTTCAATAAACGATTGTTTTCATGATCTATGTTTTTCAAAAAAGGAGCAGGTTTGTAACGGCTTTTCAAGCTTTGTAAGGTGTAACTTTAATATTCATTTATATGTATTCACAAGTTGCTCTGTATCTCCAGGTTTTTGTTGCATTACCCCCCTTGTATGTAGCTCAAAACATCCAAATCGTATGCTGTATTTTTCAGCCAAACAACCTCAGAAAATGTGTTTGATGATCTTGTGAAAATGAGAGCAAGATTGTTTGCTGTACTAGTTATAGTGATAGGCATAATGTTGTGTATTGCATTCAATTTAAGCCATATAAACACATTTATCATCTGCGTACAAAGTCTTTCTCTGTAAGTGTTGCTCATATTGTATCGTGACTACTGATTCAATACACTGTGAGAAAATAAAGCAGTGCCTGGAAAAATCCAACGGGTGTCTGAAGACGTTATGTTACAGTGGAAAGACATGGAGGAGACCAAACAAAGGTTTAGAGTGGATTAAAACAGGCGATACAGCCAGGTTTAAAGTTGTATGATTCACTGTACGGAATACAAGACTTCTTTTCTTGGAATACATCTGAAAAAAAAGAGATTGTCTCATATTTAGAGTTTAGAATATTGATTTTTTTACCTCACTAATATGAATCTTCCCTCATATGTATCTACTTTTTACTGTCTCCAGGTTTTCATTACATCCCTACACTACCATGTAACGGCCATATTCGACCAGATCTGTCTCCGGTCTGTCTCTGATCCGTCAAGACACCAGATCTGATAGGTTTCTATTCTAGTCAATGTGTTAACTTCCTCTGGATCCGCTCCGTTGCGTTCCGGCTGCGTCTCTGATCCGGCAGGTCGGAGCCCTCCAGATCAGATCCACAAGACTTCTATTTGTGCCGGATGCTGGAGCATGACGCATTAATCTCAACAGAGCAGATGGAGCGGGACAGGAAGTCAGGCACCAAGACAAAATTAAAACATCCGGTTAATTTTCAGAATAAAACACTGTGTTATCACCAGATCGTATTTCACTTAACTACAACAACAAACCGTCATGATGAGCGGAGCCAGGCCTGGAGTCAACAGGTCAGAGGTTTTCAGAGGACCAGAAAGACAACATGGATGAGGAGAAGAGGAGGAGAATCCTTGATTCAGTGATTACTGCAGGAAAATCTCAGTCACATGACTCCAGCTGTCCGGCTGTCCTGCGCCGTGCTGTGTTCTGAAAACACAACCGGTGGGTGTTGACGGATGAGAGAGCACGGAGCTGGACTGCAGCAGATCTGGTGGAAGTCCAATGTGACTCACTGATGCGATGCCAGAGGGATGAAGGACTGAGTGACACGGCGGACAAAGTTGCTCAAATGTAGGATAAGTTAACTAGAAATTACAGCAGAGATATGGTGGTGCACTGTCACATGTTTTCTATCAGCTCCAGCTTCAACGCCATGATTTCCTCTCACAAACCGGCAGAGTAAGCAGCAGGACTGGAGACTGGCAAAATTAACTTTAGCAACAAATCTGCTCGACATCCTCAGCGTTTAGATTTCCTGACTTCTTTAAATGCACCAGAAATGATGGATCCCACTGACAATCAACCAAATAGTTCCTTCTCCTCTTGAGGACAGAAGCACAAAGCTTTAAAGTTTTACCTTTTAGGAAATTACATCATGATGTTCAGCAAACTAAAGACCTCATTGCTGAACGTAAATCACCAGAAAGTACAGTATATTAAAGAGCAAACTGCTGATCTGCTGTTTCCCTCACACACACTCTGAGTTGAATGTGTCTGTTTGATCTGTGCTGCTTTTGAACCCGACGTTGTCAGACACTTCATTCAGTTGTTTTAAAAAGTGCTGCTGTCTACGGTGAACATGAAGTTGGTATTACTCACACTTAGAGGGAGCAGGGAGTCTGTTTTGCTGAGTTGAAATTCCAGCAATATGCATCACACCACGAACATATCCTGTCAGCAAATGTTAACACCTAGAGCTGTGTAATGTTTGGGATAACAGCAGAAGCAGACGGGAAACAAAACTGACCTTTAGCGCTTTTTATCTTTGTCTGGGAGAAACCTCGAGCTACCGGAAACTGCTGTGTGTTATTAGAATCACAGTCACTGCAGAATCCAGTCTGAGACTAAAACTGGAACTCCATGCTGCTACCAGGTCAGTGTTCGATGCTGGGTACTTTCTCATACTCTCTCTCTGACCCCTGCACAGATCTGGTCCACAGTATCGCAACGGATCAGAGACACAAGACTTCTATTTGTGCCGGGTGCCGGAGCACGATGCATCAATCTCAACAGAGCAGATGGAGTGGGACAGGAAGTCAGGCACCAAGACAAAATGAAAACATCTGGTTAATTTTCAGAATAAAACACTCTGTGTTATCACCAGATCGTATTTCACTTAACTACAACAACAAACCGTCATGATGAGCGGAGCCAGGCCTGGAGTCGACAGGTCAGAGGTTTTCAGAGGACTAGAAAGACAACATGGATGAGGAGAGGAGGAGGAGAGACCTCTGTCACACGACTCCAGCTGTACGGCGGTCCTGCTCTGGACAGACTGGACATGGATCTGGTGGAAGTCCTGGGTCAGGCAACACAGTTGTCAAAGTCGCTCGTTTAAACCTTTAGACCAGCAAACACGTGGAAAAGTGTGAGAGGAAGACGTGAAGCATTTAACAGAGATGCTCGTTAAAACAGGTCGCCTGCAGATCTCTGCTGGGAACAATAAAAACTGTAAATCTCTCATTACTTTCTGAATATTCTCCTTCCAGCATTTTAATAATTTCAGAGCTCGGCAGAAACATTGTTGTGCCAAACTATTAAGACTTTCATCCTTGTTCAGGTCTCCGTGATTCTTTTTTAATTGAAATGTAATGAAACACGGCGTTCAAGGGAAATGAAACATTTTCTGCATGCAGGCAATCTCAGCTGCTGGGTGCAATATTACAAAAAGCAGTTTGGAGGCTGTGACTTATCCAAAGGTTCCTTTTGTTGTTGAGGTCCCACATGCGCCAAGTCGTGCCTCTGCCTCTCCTCCCTGCAAGGTGCTAATTACCCCCGAACGCTGAGCAGGAGAGAGCAGCGGTGCCTGAATGAGGGGGATGAAAATAAAGCCGACTGTCGTCTCCTGGAGGGACATGATTACCGGGTATGAAGACGTGTGAACTTGAAAAGCTTCCACCTCCTGCTTAATGAGAGTGCAGTGTGAAGCATGTGGAGAAGATACAGGAAACACTGCAACAGTAGATCCCCGTGTGAAGAAAGAATATATATAAATACATGTTTTATCTCTAAATATCAAATTAATTCATTACCAGCTTTTTAATCAGGTTTAAAATTATATTATCTTTCATGTGGAAACAGTTTCTAGAAAGTAGAAGTGATGATTGGTTGCAGCGCACAGCCTGAAGCTCCTGCAGTGAGTTCATTTAGTGCCGGTCTAACTGCCTCTGATATTTAAGCTGTCCAGTCTGGGTGCTTATATTTTCTAATGCTGTGGAAACATCTTCGGATATGACGCAGTGATTTCAGCACACAAACAGTCATCATTACTAAACACTCCTCCTCCTGCACAGATACCCCCCTCCTCAAAACCAGTTTTTGGGGCGCGTCTAAAACAGATAAATCTCCCACTGTGAGCAAGGGATGGGTCCGATTACTGGAGTACTCGAGGACTCGCCATTGACCCCGTTATTTGAATAGCATTTTGTTACTAGCGCACCTGGCAAGATAACTTGAACTCATACAGCGTTACATGTGTGACCATGTGCTTTTTGTTTTCGCCTAACTGAATATACTAGGTAACTAGGAAAATAATTAACGGGATATAAGCGTATGACTTCTCCGGCCAAGGCTTCAGCTTTGGTACACACCGAGCCAGATTTCAGCAAAAAACAACTGTTTTATGGCAGCTACAGCAACTCTCTAGGAACACATTATTCCACCGAAAGCAAAAGCACAACAAACACAGAACCATCTGCGACACCTGCGGCATGTCAGTAAAAAAAAGTGATGTCTGGAAGTACTTCAGAAAAAACGATGAAGCTAATGTGCAGTGCAAGATATGTGGCGTTAAACTTGCATACCATAGAAACACTAGAGTGATGCTTAACCACTTGCGCTTTAAGCACAAGGAGAAAACAGCGGAGACAGATAACAGGCAGTCTTGTCTTTTGCTCGCCCTGTTAACACACGTCGTTGTGATGAAACCAGAGCGGAGAGGATTAGCCTGATAATAACCAAAATGGTAAGTGGAAATATGCTCCCATTAAGTTTTGTGGAAGGAGAAGGCTTCAAAGAGCTGATCGCGTTAGTCGAGCCGGAGTACAAGCTACGATCACAGAGAACAACAGCTATGAGAGTGGAAAAGGTGTATGAAGAAAAGGCAGCAGAACTTACTACAACTCTGGTCCGGTAGGTCCGTGTCCGCCGGACTTTTATTTATTTATTTTTGTTTACGGTTAAAAAAAATTATTAATTGCGAGTACTCGAGTAATCGTTCATTAGGAAATTTGAGTAATCCAGTACAAGGATCACGGTAAATTCCCATCCTTACTGTGAACCGCAAGTTCTAAAATATCAGGGCCTGAATGTCCTGAAATGATCCCTTAAAAGTCTGCAGTTCATGTATGAAAGGGGTTCATGAAATATGATGATGAGCAAATTGAAGTTATATCCAGTGAAGCAGTTTGAGCTAAGAAATAATCCACATAAAGACACATCGTGTACATTTACACACGAGGCACAGCAGCGTGACGTCATGGATAAATCTCCAGACAGACTCGAGCTGAGTCGTGTCCTGACTCCAGCTTTTTGCACGGTTTACTTAAGGTGTATTTCAACAAAGAGTTCCGGGGTCTTTTAGCCCCCAGAACTACTTTACCTGGAACTAAAAGGTTCCTGTGCCCCCATATTGTCTGCGGTTCGACCGTGGGCTGAAGTCCCGGGTAGATTGTGCAAGTCAGGCCAGTGACGTATGGGACTAAAGCTACCACTCATGGCTTTTGGTCTGGTTAGACGCACACACTGCTCTGGAGATCCTGCAGGAATATACCACAACCTAGATTCTTCCACAGCAGATACACAAGACTTCTATTATTACCGGATATCGCAGCTGACGCATCAACCGAGCAGGACTGAAAGTCAGACTGATGTTTCTTTCTCATAAAATTAAAACTTTTACATTGTTACATTATGACTTTAATCTCTTGAAACTGCAGCTTATTTTCAAAATCTTACTGTTTTTTCCTTGATTTGGCTCTTAACTTGGACATACCAGAGAAAGAGAGAAGATAAGATAATATAAGATAATACTTTATTGATCCCTGGGGAGGAAATTCTGTTGTTGCAGCAACACAGACATAGTAGTAAGAGTAGTACAGAATAAAGGAGCACAAATGAAGAGAAAGGTAGGATTAAAAAAAAAGTATATAAATTAAAAATAAAAACAAGAATAGATATAAGATAAGATAAGATATTACTTTATTGATCCCCCGGGGGGGAAATTCAGTTGTTACAGCAACCCAGACATAAGTACAATCAAGAAAGAAGTTTCAATAAGTAAAAAATAATTAAAAATAAAATAAAATAATTAAAAATAAAATAAAATAATTAAAAATAAAATAAAATAAAATAATATAAAAAAATAAAAAAATAAAAAAAGAGATAAATAAAGCTAGAATACAATTTAGATATATACAATGTTACAAATGGAATTTAAATTAAATAGAAGTAATTACAGGCAGTATTAAAAGAAATAATAAAATAAATAACTCAGTAGTGACAGGTTGACATGGTGTGATTATGGTTGGTAATGACAAATTAAGCAATAAATAAAAATTATATTTGTATTTAATATGACAATGGGTTGTAGTTAGAATAATAATGTAATATAACATAATATAATATCTAATATAAGATAATTATATAAAACAGTATATTATGCATTATAATGCCAGCAGCAGTCAAGAGAGAGTTCGGGATAAAAAATAAGAATACAAATTTAACAATTTAAAGGTGAATAGAAAAGGCAAAGAAATCATTTTTAAATTGCCTTTTTAAACTGTTAAAAAAGAATGACTCATTTGACAGCCCTACTATATAATGCTATATTTATATCTGTATGTCAAATACTGCACAATACTAATTCATACCTACCTGAGAAAACACCATCCATCCACGATCGATAGAGTGTGCGTCTCCCCTTCATTTCTCCTCCTCCTCCTCCTCTACCTGTGGTGAGGAATGCCTTCACTCTTCTCGTCCTCTGGCTGGATGGTTTGTGCAGATTCTGGGTTTCTGATTCACACCTCCCAGCATTCACACGGGTCATTTCCCCCCCGATCAGTCAATCTGCCCAGATGTATTTTTAGGACTCCCAGTGAATTGATTTGTTGGAGTGAGTAACAGGTAGCTCCCTCGCTGTCAGTCACTTTGAAGTCAGACGTGTCTAATCTGCCGGGGGTCAGAGGTCACCGTGGCTCCAGAGGGTTTTCTCTTCACACCTGGCTGATTGAGATGAAGCCTGTGTGTGTGTGTGGGTGTTCATCTGTGTAGTGCAAAATCCTCTGTTCTGGGTGACAAACGAGTGATTGGCTGTAACAAAGAAACGGGACATTTGTCCTGCACTCCTGGATCCTCAGATGTTTTTGTGGCTTTTTGAAGTCATGCAGAAAAACCAGAATGTGAAGTTTTCCTCAGTGAGCTTAAGAAATGCGCTTGATTTGGTTTATTTTTGACCCAGGTATGAGCTGCACTCGGCTGATCGAGCATAACTTTGTGTTGGGTTGTATAATCTTTTCCTCTTATGCTTCTCCTCCCTGACGCGTACAGAAACACTGAAGGAGCTCAGTGAGGCTGACAGGCTGCACAGCATGACTGAGTCATCGCTCCTGGGTGGTTCAGTCTCCTGACTGGTCCAGGAGCTTTAGGGGCGAATGAACCAGGAGAGGAACAGCCCGAACACCTCTTCCACTTTTCTCTCTTCTCAGTTTTATTTCTATTATTCTATTTTTTCCAAAAGTCTCACAGAGCTGTCCTTCAGTATCCATCTGTTACCTCTAACCATATTTATTTATACGTTATTTTATTGTTTAATACCTCCAGTTTGTTATGTTACTTTGACTGCAGAAGTAAAACTTAAAACAAGCCTAAGCGTCAGAGCTGAGTGTTAAACTCTATGAAGCACAAAGACACGGTTATTAACAGTGAGGAAACACATTATATTCAAAGTTTACAAACCCCGCAGAGTGGCTCTGGATTTGTTTGAGTGAGGATAATTCATTGTGCTGACAGATCACGCTAAAACGAACACAGGGTGAGGAATTCAAAGGCGCACTCTCTCACATCTTTATTTAAAGGGAGGAAATCAGTGGAAGAGCCTCAATCCATGTGAATAATAGATAAAAAGCCATTTTCCTCGTATGAAGGGAACAAATCATCCGCGTACCTGAGAGTGAGAGGAGAGCGTCGGCTGTCACTCTCACACTTTGTTTTTCTCCTTCCACCACCTGAAACCTGAGCATCACCTGAGCTCCGGAAACATCTTCTACTCGCTGCTGTGAGATTACCAATGACCTGTAAATATATCATCATACAAATATTAAAAATCAGATTCTACCGGTTCCTTATAACTCCTGAAGCGGCGTTAAAGGTGCCTTATTCCCTGAGGGTTCATGTCTCCATATACATTTATATATTTGGTCCTAGTCCCTCTTGTACAGAGGTGTCTCCAGATTGAATCTTGTATTGATATTATGTACTGTAGACACTTAAGCACAAACACAATCAGTAATGTGAAGACCTATTACTCACAATATCAACCGCCTTACACCACCTTGATCAATACTTTCATTTTCTTTAAAGGTGACATATTATGCTCTTTTTCATCAGAATATATTGGTCTAAGAGGTCCCCAAAACATGTCTTTAAAGTGTATGTTAAAAAAAACACTTTGAAATCAGATTTTGGTCTGCCTGTAAACCCCTCTTTTTCAGCCCTGCTCAGAACAGTCTGTTTTCTGTGTCTGTGCCTTTAAATGAGAATGAGCTCTCTGACCACGCCCCCTCAGGAAGTGGATGTGGCCTTGGCTGTCCAGCACGTTGATCTAATGTTTACATGTTGGCTGAATATACACGACTGCTCACAGACCCGCGTTACTTCAACCCTCTGAATCTGATCCAGAATCTGATCCTGACGGAGAGGTGCCTGCAGCAGGACTTCTGAAGGAGTGGTCACAGATTCTGTGTTTCTTTTGTTTTATTTGTCAGTATGTCGACGTGTGTCTTGGTACACAGCTACAAACATGTAGCTATGTAGCTATGCTAACTAGCGCTAGCACTTTTCCATGAAAAATAAAAATCATCCACTAGATCTTCAAATCTGCAGACGTGGGGAGTAAAACCGACCTTTGTGTTTATTAAGACAGCCTACAACTAGCATGCCTCCCTCCTAAGCTCCTTGTTAGCACACATGTGTGCAGGTAATGAAAAACAGAGGAGGGGTTGAGTTGTATTTTAGACAGTCTATGGGCTGAACAAGCTCCGAGCTCTGACTTCCTGTTACAGACCGGATGTCGTTGTGACGTATGAAAAACACTGAAAACTGAAACGGCTCGTTTCAGCACACATTTACAGAAAGGTGGAGAAATCAGAACAGGGGCAGAATGGATTTTTTTCATTTGGGGGGGGGTTTGTAGACATGCCAGGGACACATATTTCAGGTAGAGAACCATTAAAAAGTCTATTTTGCATGATATGTCACCTTTAACAACAAACACATTGCTATGGTGTAATATGAAAGATGTAACGTGGTTTGAACCCAGAAGGAACCGTGACTACATTTGCAGTCCTTTAAACTCTACACCGGCCTCTATTTAACCTCTGTGTCTGAGGCCGTAACTCTGCTGTGAAATGTTGGATTGGTCCGTCTGTAGGGACCAAGAAGCCGCCTGAAGCAAAACAGCTCAAATATCTTGGGATCTCGTTCACAAGCGAAGGGAAAATTGAGCATGAGATGGACTAATGCAAAGTTAGCAGTAATGGTGGAGACCCCTCAATCTACAATCCACCTTTTACTTTCCACCATGACTGAAAGAAAGAAATTACAGACACAAGCAGACTGAAGCAGTGTCTGTGGGGAGAGAGAGGAAGGAGCCGAGACATCCAGAGGGAGCCCGGAGTCCAGCTGCTGCTCCTCAGTATTGAAAGGAGCCAGCTGATGGGGTTTGGGGACGTCCAGCTGGGGGGGGGGGGTGACCCTGCAGCAGACCCTGAGATGCATAATTACATATCTAATCTGGTCTGAGACTGATTGAGGATCCCCAAGAGGAGCTGGAAACAGTTGATGGAGAGCGGGACTTCTGGAATACATTGCTGAGCGCACTGCCGCAGAGATGAGCCGATGAAAGTGAGGCGGTTTTAATTTCACAGCAACTTTAATGGGCTGCGTCCTCCAAATCTCCTACACCAGCTCTTTGCATGTTTGTACTTTCAACCTATGCCTTATGTCTGCCACATAGCCCGATGTGCACCTCCTTAAAAATGGATATACATGTTGAATCTGCGCAGAATGCAAGCCCTGTGATTGGTCAGCTGGGATCGCCATACATCAGCTGCACATCGGCCGCCACATCACATCTCCTAAGACGCCTTCTCTCTTTCCTTCTTAAGATCAACTGCTGCTCAACATTTATCAGCTTGAAGTCGCCATCGTTTCCTGTAAACGAACAAGCAGAGTGTGACCGGACTGCTGGCGGATACAGTCACAGATGTATGAAGCGCTCCTGACGACATCGGCCTCTACATCGTAGCTACGGCGTAAGGCAACACAGAGGTATAAACCAGACTTTAGGCTTCACCAGCTTCATACGCTGATGATGCAGTGTTCAAAACAAGAACAATGTCAATCCATCGCTTCATCTCTTGATCTGATCGCCTGACAAACTTTGAAGTATGACCACACTTTGAGCTGTGCAGGATTCCTTCTTTATAAGTCGCTCCTTGATTCAGAGTCTGAATCATGTCTGGTGTTTGACTCAGCGCCTCGTTTGTAAGTTTGTGAAACCAGAAGTGACTGTTCAACCGGAGCAAACGTGTCTTTGATAGAGAGCTTTACAGTTTCCTGTGCCATCAGCACCCCACAGGATAATAACGGTCATCAGCCTGAGGGCAAGGTGACCCGGCAACACAGCAAAAACTTTGCAGAGCCAACAGAACGTGTTCACCATCTGCCACGCCGAGTCAACACTGCAGGCTGACAGGATTCAGCTTTTTATACAACATGTAGTTCAAAAAAGAACATTGTGACCCCGTGGCGCCTCCTCACATCGCCACAGAGACTTAAATACTTCAGTAAAGTCAGACTCTCAGAGAAGCCTGCTCAATATGCAGCTAGATTCATGATGAAGCGTTCCTTTCACTCAGTGCAAAACATTTTAAAGGGAGGCTTTGTTTCTGGTGTTGAGATGAAACCTGTGGGTCTCTAGAAGAGTGCACTGAGCCGTCTCAATGCTACTTATCCCCTGCTTCAAGCAGGTTTATTTGTATTGTAAAGCATTAAAGGGATAGTTTGGTTATTTTGGTTCATATCCTTCAAATGTTCCCAACAGCTGCTTCACAGGTACCGCCGAACAACGCTCATGTTCCCATTCATGAGCTGCAAACTGAGCGGTTCAGTTCAACGTCCACCAAATTACGCTGCTTATAAGTGTAACTTACTTTATTTTTACCCATGCGGTTCACAGTGAACGAGCTGGCCTCTTTCTTTACACACAAACAACAAGACCGGACAAACAAAGTAAACACCTAAAGGGTAACTCTCAGTAAAAAGCAGATACAAAGCCGATAGTGAAAACGAGACAGAATAAAATATTCCATCAATCAATAAAAACAGCAAAGAAGAACACGTTTAAAGGTGCAAACAGTAAAACAACATCAGTGCCGCATGTCCCTGCTTTGATTTGCTGGACTCAATAATGTCTTACGAGATAGAGCTGCTGTTTGCTTTGTTTGAGAGGCTGGAACTTTAAACCTACGTCCTGATGGGAGAAGCTGAAAGTCTTCATTTAAAGCTGGGGCTGGTAGTCAGATCCACTTTTTGTTATAGTGGAGAACGGGGTTGGTTGTCCCACTCTTTACTGTTTTGATGATTGCTCATCATCAAAACACCTTTCAATAGTCATTCCTACATTAAATTGAAGCTTAAGGTGTTGGCTTGAAATGTGTATCCCTCTCATTTTCCAACTCATTGTAACAAAGAGGCAATTAACTATCAAAGACACTCTGACACATTGTGACAACCAAACCCATCACAGGGTTGGTTGTCACACACTATGGGGTTGGTTGTCACACACTATGGGGTTGGTTGTCACACACTATGGGGTTGGTTGTCAAACACTATGGGGTTGGTTGTCACACACTATGGGGTTGGTTGTCACACACTATGGGGTTGGTTGTCACACACTATGGGGTTGGTTGTCACAATGGTATTTTAATGGGAAAAATCTTTTAAAAAAGGCGAGAAGGCAGAACTAAATTTGAAAGTTTAATTGCACTGGCAAGTGATAGGCCTACATAACTTAATGCATTTTAACATAAAATGAGGAACATGAACAGGAAACACATCTTTAGGCCAGCTTATATAACAACATAAAGAACAAAACAAACAGGCCGAACAATAATGGCCGACTCAACGAGGCTACATGCAGTCACTGTCTGAGTTACAGTGATGGCAAATGTAGGGTCTGCACACTCCAACTCATTCCACCATGCATGATTTTGCCAACATAGGGGTTGGTTGTTACATGTGACAACCAACCCCAAAGAGAATGTGACGACCAACCCCAACTGGAATTTTTTGCTGGCATCAAGGCTAACAACCATCTAACAACTACTTAGCTAGCTAATAAAAATCTAAACTATAGCTTTCCCCTCACACTTTGTAAGGGTAACACTTGTTTTGTTATAAACCCATCGTTTAAAAGCCTAGAAGAAAAATACTGAGGAGCTGAATATTTACAATTTGACATGAAAAACACAAAAAGTCCTCTCACCTCTAGTTCAGCTGTCTTACTCCAGAGAAGACTGTGTAGGTGAGCTCTGATCCTAATTCTGGAAATGTCCATACCCCAATTTGAGAGACAGCGCCCTCTGGTGGCGAGATATAACGAGTGTGCCAACCAACCCGTGTGACAACCAACCCAGTTCTCCCCTACTGGTTAAAATGATCTTTCTGTCGTGATGGCAATCAATACATAATGTGTTCTTAAAAAAGAGGTAAAAAAAAACGCCATCTGCCCGCCTCCTGCAAAGCGTACATTTCATGTTTGTTTGTGTTTTTAACTTTCACTATGAGAATGTTTTGGTGTTTTCTTACAGCTGAGTGAGACATGAGTTGACGTAGTGCAAAACACAAACAATGTGCTGAGGACCGGTTTGGAATCAGTCACCATCATATGGTGGCGAATCAGCGGCGCTCGTGCATGTGAGCAGGAGCGTCATTTTGGAGGAGGGGAGGGGTTAGACGGAGTCCTGAGGAAATGCTACATTCAAATTCGAATAGTTTTCCGTGACTACCAACCCCAGCTTTAAAGTGTGGAGTCATCCTTTGAGATGTAACCAACCAGCCTCTGCACCTGTCTGCTGCACACGGACAGGTACAGATAACAAACTCTGAAGCTGGAGGAGGGCTGAGCTCTGCTTCCTGAGGAGGCTGAGGTCCTTTAAACCTGCAGGATGATGCTGGGGATAATCTACCCGAGTGCTGAGGCCTGCCGTCCTGTTGGCTGTATAGTGCTGGACACCAACAGAGTCAACACATTCATCCAGGTCATAAAATCTCTTCATCATAAAGTCGTTTTGGAGACTTTCCAAATGTGTCAAAATATCAGAATCTGATTATTAAAAAGACTCCTATCGGTCTGAAGAGCATAGGGCTTTAATCAGCTGCTGCATATTGAAGATTGAACAGAACAAATTGTAAAATATGAAATATTGTATTAAAGTATGAAATATTCATCCATAAGTTGGGAACGAGCATGTATCAGCCTTGCCTTTGAGAAAAAGAAGACCTCTGTGCAAAGATCTAAATCTGCTCCTCACGGCCTCACGCACACACAGATAAAGATAGATTCTGAGCATTTTTAAGAAGACATTCAGAATCTATCAGCTTTAATAAATAATAACGCTAATCTTAGCAGCCTATCTCGCAGCCATCAGAGGATCTCAACAGAAATCTCACCCTTCCAGTCCCGGTCCACGTGCCACCCAGAGGAAAGCGTAAAAGAGGCCTGTCTTTTAGAGAAATGTCTCATAAACAATGTATGACACATACATGTCAGTGAAGTGCTCACTGAGACGACCTGCACTTTAGAAAGCATGAAGGAGAAATGTCCCATCTATGCCATCCACTCCACAGGCTGCGCAGCACTCAGAGCTCAGTGTGGAGGAGCAGAACCAAACAGAGGACCTATAGACAGCAGCACGGACTCAAGTATCATCATGTTGACCTATTTAAAGGACTGATGAATGGAGGGATGGTGTGTTTGTGCCGTGTTTTAGGTTAAAGCTACAGCCACCTGAAAACCCTCCAGCTGTGTGCCTAAACCACAAAGATATCCTCGATCTCGTCAGGCCGGCTCTGAGAACAGGAGTTTTAAAATCCTTAGAAATTACATTATGTCTCCATATTTGATCATGCACACATGACAGGGTACAAACACGGTGATACAACACTCACTGCAGGATGTTATAAATGTTCTGTGTGCAAGAGGGAAGGACAAACGAGTCACTGAAATCTCAGATAAGAAAATAACTCCAACCTGCTGCAGCAAACAAACGAGTCAAGAAACAGCAGGAGGGTCACGTTAAAGCCTCGTTCAGAGATAGAAAAGTCTTTCCTTTGTGTTTAAGATAAATCTGCAGTCATATGTCAAACCTGTGAAACGATCTATGTGCACACAGATCTGCAAAACACTGAAAACACTGGAGTGTGCACGCCCGTCCAGGAGCCGACAGTTTAACTTTGTATTAAATTTCTCATCCGGTTTGTGAACGACGATCTGACGAGCCATGCGTTCCTCTCCAGCTGGGGCAGAAGTCGAGTCTCCAGCATGCACCATGTGCCGAGGAAGACACCTCAGCAGCCGTCCCAAAGCACATGTGGAGGTCGCTAAAGGTGGCGCCACTAAAGTGCTAAAGGTAGTTGCTGATTCCTTGTGCACCGCCATCAGCCAGATGAAGCGTCTTCAACCACCAAGGCATCAGATCAAGACCTCGTCCCTGAGCTGTGTTGCAGGTCGACCCCTCAGGTGAGCAAAGGTAGCTGCTTGTATGTATGTATGTGTATGCCCTTTAGATTAATAACCAAATATGAAGTCTGCTCGTGCATCTTCAGGTTAATAAGGACACAGCTCACTCAAACACGGCGGCTCAAGAGATGCTCTGAGATTTCTCTTACAGCCGAACTAGCGGCGGATTTATGGTTACATTGATCAATTAATACATTGTCCTGCAGCTGCACACCCCCCTGTGCTCACAGGCAGCTGGCACATGACTTATTAATGCATCAAGACATATGGGTTCATTATTTAAAGAGCACAATGTGCAGCTCTCTCCGCTCGCTCCTCATGTAATGGAAGCCGAAGCTCTTGGGTTTCAGTGTCATAAATAACCTGTAGGATGATGTCGCAGTGAATCATGGGAGGGATGAGGGATGGATGTGTCTTCAGGGAGACACACACACTTTACAAAAACCCTCTGCAGATTTTGAGGAGACTGATCGGAGCGGCAAACAAAGAAATGAGTCCAAAAGCTGAACTCTGCCTCACATTTAGTGTCATTAGACGTGCTGCAGGGCTGACAGTCTGACTGGTGTCAAATGACTCGGCTCATCCGGTCAAGCTGCGCCTTTTTTCTGAACTCCTCTTAATAACAACAAAGTAAGACCCTCGAGAAACCCGTGAGGGAACAGCAGAGCAGAAAATAGGTCAGAGAGCACTCAGATTAAACTCATCTGTACCTCACTATCACCTTCATGAAACAACAGACAGCATCGTAGTAATGTGACTGTCTTATCTGAGTCCAAATGTGAAGATTTACTTTCCTATTGTTGTTGACAACTTGAATAACATTCAATCATTCAACAGCGTCATAAGAGTTATCTCTGTCCGGTCCGTCTCTGATCCATCACAGCTCTGGATCTGACAGGTTTCTATTCTAGTCAATGTGTTAACTTCCACTGGATCCACTCCGTTGCGTTCCAGCTGCGTTTCTGATCCAGCAGGTCGGAGCCCTCCGGATCAGATACACAAGACTCCTATTTTTGCAGGATGCCGGAGCACAACGCATCAATCTCAACAGAGCAGATGGAGCAGGACAGGAAGTCAGGCACCAAAACAAAATGAAAACATTTTCAGAATAAAACACTCTGTGTTATCACCAGATCGTATTTCACTTAACTCCAACAACAAACCGTCATGATGAGCGGAGCCAGGCCTGGAGTCAACAGGTCAGAGGTTTTCAGAGGACCAGAAAGACAACATGGATGAGGAGAGGAGGAGGAGGAGGAGGAGGAGGAGGAGGAGAGAGCATGGAGCTGAACCGCAGCAGATCAGAGACAGACCGGACATGTATCTGGTGGTGGTCCGGTGTAAGAGCAGGTCGCCAAATTTATGAGCAAGCAAAGCTTCCATTGAGACAGAAACTTTGAGCAGAACTGGACTCATTCGTGAACACCTGGAGTAAACCTGGGGGAAACAGAGAGTTGAGCAGATGCTCGATTTGGGGAATCTGGAGACCAAATCAACGCCTTGACATCGTTGTCACGTTCCCCCCGTGCTTACAGATATCTCCTTTCACTGCTGCAGCCTTTTGGTCCTTTCTCAGCAGGTTTGCACGACACGGGCTGGTAGTCTCAAGTCTGGCATTTGATATCACAGTGGCCTATCTTATATTAGAATGTGAATTTATAATGAAACATTCACTCGAAAGTTAGCATCCAAACCAGATTAATACAAATAAAATGCATATGCACCTTAGTCTGATGCAAAATGAATAAATAAGCTCCTCTAACTTAAAGCCACTTCCCACGGCCCAGGAAAAACAACACAAAGCTTCCCTGTTAGAACAGAAAGCCAACCTTTTCAAATACCTGAGAGCCATGAATACAAAGTGCCTGCTCATTATTGAAGTTTCCTCCTGACTTCCCCTCAAAGCGTGACGCTCCCTGTTCAATCATCCAGTGCTGGTCTCCGTTTTCTGTCTGCTCAGGGGTCAGCGGAGGTAATCAGGTCTTGCTGGGTCACGCACACTCTGTCCAGAAAGGCCTCAGCTGTGCTTTCCTTCGTCACTCTTCAAAGTGTGATTATGTAGTCCCGGTTGGTTGTCTCCTCAGTGCCACTTTCACCCCCGATGTGTCAGAGTCCTCTCACTGATGTGTCTGCATGCACTCGGCTCAGAGTGTCACTGCCAGTGAAGATCAGACAAAGACAGATGTCACTTTAAATATGCACGAACCTCTTTATAAAAAGGAGGACTGAAACCATCACAGCTCTGAAAATTCATACGAGTTAAATCAGAAAACTCGGAATATCTCCAGTTTGTTCAAAAGACGCAGAAATGCAAGGGTCAAACATGGAACTGTGTCCCCTACCAGTGATTCAGGCCAAGAACAGGACAAGACAGAGGCCAGAGTGCACTGAGACCAGGACAAGACAGAGACCAGAGTTCACTGAGACCTAGATAAGAAAGAGACCAGAGTGCACCGAGACCAAGACAAGACAGAGACCAGAGTGCACTGAGACCAAGATATAATGGAGACAAGAGTGCACTGAGACCAGGACAAGACAGAGACCAGAGTACACTGACACCAGGATAAGACAGAGACCAGAGTGCACTGAGACCATTGCAAGACAGAGACCAGAGTGCACTGAGACCAGGGCAAGACAGAGACCAGAGTGCACTGAGACCAGGGCAAGACAGAGACCAGAGTGCCCTGAGACTAGGACAAGACAGAGACCAGAGTGCACTGAGACCAGGACAAGACAGAGACCAGAGTGCACTGAGACCAGGACAAGACAGAGACCAGAGGGCACCGAGTCCAAGATAAGACAGAGACCAGAGTGCATTGAGACCAGGACAAGACAGAGACCAGAGTGCACTGAGACCAGGACAAGACAGAGACCAGAGTGCACCGACACCAAGACAAGACAGAGGCCAGAGTGCACCAACACCAAGACAAGACAGAGACCAGAGTGCACCGACAGCAAGACAAGACAGAGACCATAGTGCACTGAGACCAGGACAAGACAGAGACCAGAGTGCACCGACACCAAGACAAGACAGACAGAGACCAGAGTGCACCGACACCAAGACAAGACAGAGACCAGAGTGCACTGAAACTAGGACTAGACAGAGACCAGAGTGCACTGAGACCAAGATAAGATGGAGACCAGAGTGCCCTGAGACTAGGAAAAGACAGAGACCCGAGTGCACTGAGACCAGGACAAGACAGAGACCAGAGTGCACTGAGACCAGGACAAGACAGAGACCAGAGAGCACTGAGTCCAGGACAAGACAGAGACCAGAGTGCACTGAGACCAGGACAAGACAGAGACCAGAGTGCACCAGACTTCTGCCTCGTCCTCTGACAGTTTTTCAACAGGTACCCGGTTTCCCGCTCTGGTGCAGCCCATTACCCGGAGCAGGCATGAAGCCAAGGAGGCAGCAAAGCCCCTGATCCCCACTTCCACAGGGCAAGTGATAGTCCGCCACTCATCCCCCCTAAACTCTGCAGCCAGGTCAGAGTATCCGGTTTGCTCCCTGCTTCTTTCTCTAATCACGAACACGTTAACACACCTGAATTTAAAACTATGGAGTAGAGGAGCGTCTTCACTCAGCAGGTGGAACATATAGAAAGGATCTGTTGCCGCCAGCTCCAACATCATCATGTCTTTAAACACACAGGTTGGTGTCCTGCTGTGAACCTGGTGTGTTCTGTCTAATGTGCCGGATTACTTCTTGTCACGTTCAATCTCCGCTCCTCATAACAGCAGCTCAGTTTCCATGGAAGCAGACAAGACAGCCGCAGTGACCATGAACAGCATACTAGTGTGCTGCATCAGGTCAGAGCCTGCACACATGCACCATGAGAGGAGCTGTAGTGAGTCATAGCAGAAGATGAATCATGACCCGGGTGACGCAGGGTGAAGGAATATTTATTGGGATCCTCGGATTGAAGCACCAGGTCGGACCGCTGGAGCCTCCAGCTCAGGCACCGGAAACTGTCCTCTGTCACATGGTAACATCATCTCTTTCAGGTGCTGTGTAGAGTCAGACGTGTTCATCATGTTTAAAGGTGGATGGACTCTTAACAGGTCTTTAAAATGGAGCCTTGTCTGCTTTTATCTCGCCTGATTTTAAAGCTCAAGTGAGGAACTCTCTGTTTGTGCACCTGCAGCTCTTCAGCTACTCATTAGTAACTACATTATTAACACAAGCTAGGACAGAGTCCACTAATGTCCTAAAACTTTACCTGTAACCACTGAATCATCACTCTCAACAAAAGAGGGCAGGAACGTTTTATTTTTACCCTAAAGGGTCAACCTTCAGAAGGGGACACTTTTCATGGAAGGACCATTGTGTTGATTTGTTGGCTAAAATACTTTTATAATAAATAAATGAATAAATAAATAAATAAATAAATAAATAAATACATACATAAATAAATAAATACATAAATAAATAAATAAGTAAATAAAAAGATAAATAAATACTGATAATAAAAATGAGTAATTAGTTATAATTATATTAATAATAATATACAAATAAATATAAAATAAAAAATAATGACAATAATACGAATTTTAATAAATAATAATAATATAAATAAACCATTATAATATCAACAATAATAAAAACAATGATAATAATGTTAATAAATAATAATAATAATAATAATAATAATAATAATAATAATAATAATAATAATAATAATAATACAAAAAATAATATTAACAAGGATAATAATTAATAATAACTATAATGGATATAAATACTTATAAGTAGTTATATTAACAATAATAATAATAATAATAATAATAATAATAATAATAATAATAATAATAATAATATATTTAATATTTATACATATAATTATTAATAGTAAAAAATAATATTAATAACAATACATTATAATTCATGCAGGTATCTATTTATAGAGAGAAAGAACTCTTTCATCCACCAAAGCCTGCTGACACCTGATTGGTCAACTCTACTCAGACCACAAACATAATACAAATCTGGACCAGAACGCTTCTTCATACTAAAATCCAGCCCCTACCTACAGATTCTACATTTTCATATAGAATCTGTATAAAGAGATCAGAAACATTGATCCCATCATCACCATGCTCAGGACCTCCAGGACCATGAGGGGCTGCAGGATATGAACAAGGGTGACGTTTAGTGGGTTAGGTTAGAAGGAGTATTTCTAGGGATATTGGGACCCATGCAAAAATATACATTTGGGCCCCACCACTTCACTACTGCAAATGTTGTGACATATTTGGGGGCCCTGTCAGTAGAGCACCACTCCCTCCTCCCCATCCTCCCCCTGTTGGTATCAAAGAACCTGCAGTTCTGTTTTTTTAAGGGCTGCAGGTTTAATGTGATAAGACCTGGATCTTGACCTGGAGGTCAAACTGCCTGAACAAATAAATCAGCTGTACTAACATCACTGATTCCTCTCCTGTGCACCTGGCTCTGATAAAAAGGTTGGATGTTGTTTCAGTTTGATGAACAGACTCTGCTGTTGCTAACACACGAGCTGAGGTGATGCTGTGCTGCGTTCGGTCGCTGCAGCGTGATTGGCCGTTGCCGTTTTGTTGTCAGAAGTCTGCAACTGACGCTGGATTGTTGCACCAAGGCACGGAGGGATTCCACAAACCCTGGGGCGCGTGTGCTGGCAGGGGCTTACCCAATCACTAAGCCTAGCAGTTGCCATGGTGACAGTGCCCACACTCCACCGTGGAGCTGTACAAACTCCCGTCCAAAGGGAAACCTAATCATCCACCTTCACTGAGGGATACAAGGATAGAGGAAGGATAGGTGAGGAGGGAGGATGCAGCCGAGGGCTCCCCTAATCTCTCCACATCATGTTTGCATTTAAGAGTCCCTCGAGACCCAAAACCCCTTACAGGAAAGAACCAAAGTGAATTCAGTCTGTGGAGGGCATAAAGCAGATCGTTCTAGCTCTGTTTGAATCTCGGTAATCTGCAGAGTGAGACATTTCTGGAAGCTTGTACGATACTGATCTACATGAAAGGAGATCAAAGCTGAGAGGGGCGTTTTCTATTACTGCTTTATTCACACATTTTTATTACACATGATCTCTCCTTATTGATAGATCAGGTATGCCAGGATGCAACTTGGTTCAAGAGACAGATTTATTATATTTGATTAAACAGAAATACAGTGTGTGAAAATGTAAAGAATAACTGATGCTTTATCATTTCTAAATCTGTGTTTTTGCTATTATTTTGTTTTGTTAAAGGTCATATTTTATATTCATGTGTAATGACGATATGTGACACCAAGAATTCTGGGTTTAAAATCATGTAAATATTGTGAATACATTTTGAATTCAGATTCTACTTGATTAAATAAGTGTGTGTTTAAGATAAAGATAGTTTGCATCTCCTGAAGTTAGGCCATGGGACTACAGGTCGATGAGATGCTCTCTGGGTTTGTTTAGTTTCACTTTGATATTGTGATTCTAAGGAGGATACTCTTGAAGTCACAATATTTATCTTCTTTAATATCTTCGTCAAAGAATATCAACCAATCAACCTATCAACTAATCAACCAACCAACCAACCAACCAACCAACAAACCAGACAGCTAGCCAATCAACCAACCAACCAACCAACCAACCAATCAATCAACCAACCAAACAACCAACCAATCAACTAGACAGCTAGCCAAACAATCTATCGACCAACCAGTCAGCCAATCAAACAACCAACCAACCAACCAACAAACTAATCAAACCAACCATAGAAACTACCAACTAAACAGCCAATCAACCAACCAATCAACCAACCAATCAACCAACCAATCAACCAACCAATCAACCAATTAACAAACCAACCAATCAACCAATTAACAAACCAACCAATCAACCAACCAAGCAACTATACAGCTAGCCAAACAATCTATCGACCAACCAGTCAGCCAATTAACCAACCAAACCAACCAATCAACTAGACAGCTAGCCAACCAGCCAACCAACCTTACCAACGAAACAACCAACCAACTAGACGGCCAAATATTTGTATCTTCTGGTCAACATAATATCAACCAACCAACCAACCAACCAACCAACCAACCACCAATCAAATCAAATCAAATCAAATCAATCAATCAATCAATCAATCAATCAATCAATCAATCAATCAATCAATCAATCAATCAATCAATCAATCGTTTAATATCTCACTCTTCTGACACATCTATCAGAAACTTGTTTTCTGCGTTTCCATGATTGTATATTATTTACAGCTCTAACATCCTGTTAGTGAATGTTCCTGTTTATATCCTCCTCTTATTGCGCACACACTGAATGAAGGCTGTCCCTGTTTTCTACAGCATATAAACACAGACTGCGATGGAGCAGTCTCCTTCTGGGTCTGTGATCAGAGGGTAACCTGACAGTATCTGACAGACCAATAGAACTCATGTGACCCCCGCTCTTCACCTGAAGCCTCACACTGCTGCCAAAAATCAATCTGTACAGTGAGTCAGACCTCTGAGACCCCCCATCCACACGCCCAGTGAATATTCACTGTAACAGCTTCAGTCATGTGATCTGCAGGTTCTGAGAGGTCAACATGAACAGGTCTGTTTCATGCTTTTGACTAACAGCACCCGTAATAATTCTGACATTAACCTGAAATCAGAGAGCTGGAAAAGCACGTTACTCACGATGGTGTGAAGCTGAATGAACATGTTTTACATACTGATGAAAGACGCCTTATTAATCTATGTGCTAATCAATCTCCTCATCATGTAAATCAGCTTCCTGCTGGTTCATAACAGTGATAGCAGGATGTGTTTCATCCCATTACAAATCTCTGTTTATCCCCCTCAATGTTTATGCACTTGAAATTTCACATCAGTCACAGATATTTATCTTGACCTTAAAAGCGGTGTGTTAGCAGAATCGTGTTACTTTTTGTCATGCTACATGCACAGTTTTTTGGTATATACATACAATGCACACACATGCAGTGGACATGCACGTAGGGAGAGATGTCAGATTGAGGATGCGTTCATCAACCAGCACACCCCAAGAAGTTGGGGGTTCGGTACTCAAGGGCACCTCAGCAGTGCCCAGGCAAGTGAACCAGCACCTCTCCAGCCACCAGTCCACTTGCCAAGCTACGTCCATACTGGGACTCGAACCGGCGACCCTTCGGTTCCCAAGTCAAGTCCCTATGGACTGAGCTACTGCCGCCCCCACGCTTTGGCGTCGCGGCCTAAGCGTGCACCCCATGTACAGATGCTATAGTCCTCGTCACATTTTTTTTACAGGTTCGACTCCCGGCCTCAACCATTTCCCCCGCTCTCTACTCCTCACACTTCCTGTCTCTTTCCTATACAATAAAAAACATAACTTAAAAAGAGGAATGATGTAAAGAGACCAAAGCCTTTTTTTTAATGTTCATTTCTGTTGTAAACACTGTCGTGTTTCCTCTGTGGCGCCCTCAGGTGGACACTCCAGGCACTGCAGGATTTTGATCTTCTGCATTGGCTTCATTTTCTAATACTAGAGGTCTCCACCTGTACGTATCATGCATTACCCAGGTACACTGAGTCCATTTTAACTGTACTACTACTTTTTATTTTTATCTCTTAGCGGTGCACGGCTCTCCTCCTCCTCCTCAGCTGCTGTCAGACCTGTTCCCCCGTTCTTGCCTTCTCTTGGGTTGTGATTCAATCCAACAGGTGTTAAATAGGACCAGGCAGAGGTGTGTGTGTGCACCTGTTAGGTGTCCTTGTGGTGTGTCTCAGAGGGGGCCTGGAATCTATTTGTGCTATCAAACATTGAAATGAGAGAAGCAAAGAGCAAGTGTCAGCTCGTTCCATCGGAGCAGAAAACAAAACACAGAGGAGGCTGAGCTGCTCTCATCCTGCTGCCTGTTTAATCAGGCTTCACTGCATCATAATAAAGTAATTACTCAGTATTTATACATGTCATATTCAATCAGTAGCATGAATTTCAGAGGTGCCCGAATGCAAACGCAGCACTGTTTACTGTGTCAGACTCTCTGAGCCACAGTGAACTCATGAACCTGATTCAAACGGGCAGGACAGCAGTGAGTGTGCGCTGACGAAAACAGGAAGCAGTGTGTTCTCTAAAAACAACATGTTCACAACTTTAAAGGCTGATCTGATGATATCATAGAACTGATGGAAACTGGTCTACACTAAACCCAGAACTGAAGAGAGTCTGAGGAGACCGTGTGAAGGTTCGGTGTGACGTTACAGTGAAACCATGTGGTGGCAATAACAGCAACAGATGTGGGAGGGACTTCAAACAGGAAATGAGAGCTGGTGTGTTGGTGTGTATGTTTCCCAGCATGTAGACATGTTTACGGTCGACGTCAACAAGTATGAGCATCGATGAAGTCGCTCTTTGCTCCATCCATCCTGACAATCAAGACACAGAACAGAAACTATAAGCAGCATCAAACTGAGACAGGACAGAGACAGGACAGAGACGGGAAAGAGACGGGACAGAGACAGGACAGAGACAGGACAGAAACAGGACAGAGACAGGCCAGAGACGGGAAAGAGACGGGACAGAGACAGGACAGAAACAGGACAGAGACGGGACAGAGACGGGACAGAGACGGGACAGAGACGAGACAGAGACGGGACAGAGACGGGACAGAGATAGGACAGAGACAGGACAGAGACAGGACAGAAACAGGACAGAGACGGGACAGAGACTGGACAGAGACAGGACAGAGATGGGACAGAGATGGGACAGAGATGGGACAGAGACGGGACAGAGATGGGACAGAGATGGGACAGAGACGGGACAGAGATAGGACAGAGACAGGTCAGAGACGGGATAGAGATGGGACAGAGACGGGACAGAGACAGAGACAGAGACAGGAAAGAGACAGGACAGAGACGGGACAGAGACAGAGACAGGACAGAGACAGGAAAGAGACGGGACAGAGACGGGACAGAGACAGGACAGAGAAAGAGACAGGACAGAGACAGGACAGAGACAGGACAGAGACGGGACAGAGACAGATACAGGACAGAGACAGGAAAGAGACAGGACAGAGACAAGACAGAGACGGGACAGATACGGGACAGAGACAGGACAGAGACAGGACAGAAACAGGACAGAGACAGGACAGAGACTGGACAGAGACAGGACAGAGATGGGACAGAGATGGGACAGAGACGGGACAGAGACGGGACAGAGATAGGACAGAGACAGGTCAGAGACGGGATAGACACGGGACAGAGACAGGAAAGAAACAGGACAGAGACGGGACAGATACGGGACAGAGACAGGACAGAGACAGGGACAGAGACGGTCGGACTAATTACCAACACCTTTCCTTCTCAACTCCCAGAGGGAAGGGGTGATTGTACGATGGATGAAGAATCTCCAGCAGACTAAGGAAAGTCTGTAATGTGAAGTGTAACATGCACAAGAAATTGTACTAATGTGCTTTTCCAAATAAAAAAGAGATACAAAAATAAAAGTCTGATGTTGCTCCTTCTCGTTGTTTATGAAATATCATGCCTTTCCTGCAACATAACATCCGTCGGGGAAACAGGTACAAGGAAAAGTGAACGCTTCTAGAGCACGCACACACGAGGATCAAGAAAATCTCAAATCAGACGTCTCAGAGCGCTGCAGGAGAGGGAATCACATCATGGGCCGAGGTCATTCACTCCGAGAGCAGCAGATACCAGAGCTGGATAAGGGAGGCTGTAGAGATCAGGAAGGAGGGCCCAGAAGATGAGGGGGCCTACATGCTGTCCCAAGGACTGTCGGACTACGACGGCGTCGTGGTCCAAACCCTCTATAAATCAGCTGACAGAAGAGTCACAACAGCATCACGTGACTCTTGGGAAGAAGACTGCAGGAAGTTTGTAGTTGAAACATGTCAGGGTAAAAAGAAAACACACCAGGCTTGTGACGAGAAGCTCCTGTTTCCTTCTGGCTCGTGAAGTAGTCAGCCCACTGACTCCGAGTCAGAAGATCCACGCAGGTCTGAGCTCTACTGAACAGGATGCTACATTATCACGTCACTCGCAAGCCAGAGGACTGAACCACACAGTAGGGGAATATATTTAATTTACACTATTATTGATTTACTATACTTAAAATAAAATAAAATCCATATCTAGAATATTAGATTGATCAAATATCTGCTGAGTTCTGGTTGGGCACATGTCCCTGGGGTTTTTGATTCAGGGCTGCTCCAGCAAACACAGACCATGACCCAAACTCCAGATCCTCACAGTTACTGTAAAACACTGATGTGTTCTTCAAGTGACTTCATTCTGCAGCTCTGACACTTCGGCTTCTCTCCACGGGATCTTCAGAGCTCGTCTTTTTCTCACAGAGGAGCCGATCTGAGAATCTCACACAACATCAAGCAGTTAATCTTTTTTAAAGTTACTAAGGAGCTTCTTATGGTCCGTGTTTGCTCAGGTTTACTTTTCACACTGCCTCTCCATCATAATCAACATCTCTGTTAAATGTGAGGAAACATCGCCCCTCTGTGGGGGAGAGAAGAACTGCACTACAACGCTGCATGATTCCACTTCTCAGTGCACTTCTTTAAGTATATATTTCTGTTCTTTATTTTTCTCAAACTACATATATGTCTGTCCTCTTGGTGAAGTCTTGTATGTTGTCCTGCTGCCACTGTACTCATCCATAAAGAGAGGGACAAACAGCTTTAGGTTTCAAACAGAAGCACGGATCAGACGGGTCGTAGCAAACTTTTATTGTTGTAACAAAACAAAGAGTTAAAAACGAGTTCATGTGCAAAAACAGGAGCAAGAGGAAAGAAGTGTAACAGCCTGACGAACAGGAGGAGTGACTTCAGAGGAGAAGAAGAGAAGGAATGTGGTCACAGCTTTGCATTGTTAAAATAAAGATACTGACACTTTGTGAACAGAGACATCCTGAATCCAAATACTAACGCATGTCAAACCCGACTGAACAGCTGAGCAGTGAAGGTCTTTGTTGAGCCGTGTGTGACAGAAAGTCTCAGAGCGAGCATTCACAAAGTTCTTACTCAGGCGTGTAAAGTAATCTGATCAGATTACAGACAGAAGATTGAATCAAATCTTGAACTAAGGCTACAGGATTATGAAATCAGGTTCATCAGGTGACCCAGTCGTGGTTCGTATCTAGACTGAAATCCATTTGTGTCATCGAAACCTTCAGAGTAGGATCAGGATAACTCTGATCCAGCATCCCTGCAGAGGGCTGGATGCAGGCTGGACTACAGGAAATAAAGGTGGAGAACTTTGATTATTATTTGAAATCATTGCTTTAACATTTATTTAATTATTTATCTATACCTTATTTCCTGTATTCATCTGATCTTATCAACACTACCTTATTTGAACATTTCTTTCCACTCTTACTTATTTTATTGATTTTATTGATTTGTAAGTATTTTATTTATAATAAGGCTTTTTTTAATTTTAGCATTGCTGTTGTCTGTCTCTCTGTTATTTAGTGAAGCACTTTGGGCTGCATGTTTATATGTATGAAAGGTGATATATAAATAAAGTTGAGTTTGAGTTTAATTGTCAAACAAAATACCTTTCGGACTCAGTTGATGATTATGGAGACAAAAAAATTATTTTTGTCCCATAAAATATCAAACAAAAAATGTAATTAAAGGCAACTGTGAGGCTGTTTCACTTTCTTTGGATTGAGGCGCCCCCTTGTGGACAAAGTAAGTAGTCTGTTGGATTCATCAAAGAGCTCTCCCCTCAAAAACAGGGTGCTGTCCCGGCCCTGCAGGTCCTGATCGCTCTCAGGTTTTAAGAGACGTGGCGCTCAGTTCAAATGAGGGACTCTCCTAAACGCTGTCGATGACTCGGCTGCTTTATGACGACAGCTTTGATAACAGACCTCGCCAGTTTCTCCAGTTTGTTTGTGTTGGCGTTCAGTTTCACAGAGAGGACGTTTATTCGTCCTGCAAACACCTCTCTGAGTTTCTGTTTTTTGCTGTGTGTGTTTTTTGTTATCCACACCCTCAGCAGATGTTTCCATTGGAAAAGAGAGCGAATAGAAGTGTGCTACATGGCAGGGCTCCTCAAATGTTTATGTGAAGCTGCGTGATAAGACCAGGTCTCAGTCAGGCTCGGTTTAAGTTCGGGTCAAAGAGTCGGTTGTAGCGTAGTCCAGCCGTGACTTAGTTTACACTCACCCCAGGAGGATTAAGACCTGAGAGCCTGTGAGATTAAAACTCGGATTAACAGGTACAAAAGTTCTGGATTCATTTGATTAATTCAACTTTTAATGCAACCCTGAAATTTGCCTTCACAGCTCCTCTCACTCTGACCATCAGGTCGAAGCAGTCTACAGGGAAAATCAGAAGCAGGTCTGAGGTTCAAACACAGACGTCCCTCTTCAAACAGGACACGACATTACAAACGTTGCAGGAGTGAACTGTGCACTCGTAAAGCAGCTTGAAGTGTAACAGCGAGGGAAGCCGGCCTTCACATTCCCCCGATACAAACATGTAAACTACATCAGATCATACGGTTTGACAGAAGCCAGCGTCTTCACATGTATGAGGTTTCATCCACTGAGAGCACAGACAGCCGGGAGTTATCTCACAAAGCAAACATCATTAACCTTCTTCTGTACGCCGTCTATAAAAACTGAGACCTCAAGAAGTGATTCAAATATTAAACCGATACCATCCCTTCAAAATAAAAGAGCTTCAGAGGAAAATCCTCCAGAGACAAGTGTAGCTTTCTTTGATTGACCACATTTTAAACACAGCACACCGCCCCATTAAAGACCTGAACACCTCCCAACAGTCTGTGAACAGTACCAGAAGAAGGCAGTCTATCCATGTTGGATGTTTGGCGGTCGTCCGCTCCCTTCAGAGGTGATCTTCTCTGTCTCACTGCTCCTTCATGCTGAGCACCGGGTCCACCAGTTTATTATGCACATGCATCAAACCTTCAAAGAAAACAAACAAACAGAATCAGGACACAAAGTTCTGCAGAAGAAGAAGAAGCTGTCTGAGCTCTCGTTTAGGATCGACCGTGTTCAAAAGTGGAGCAAAGATATGTCTGCATAGAAACTGTCATTTCTTGGTTCATTACATCCCCCAGAGGAGCTCCCGTTCATCTGTTTCTACTGAGTCTCAGTTTCACTGTAAACAGTTCCACAGAGGCTTCCCTCTGGCTTCCTTCAGTGGTATGAACCTGAAACAGAAACTGATGTTCTTGTGATGTTCTTGTAATTAACGGGTCTTAAGTTTGCTGAAATAATAACATCATGAAGCAGATTAGTCAAAAGTCAAAAGTCTAGCTTTGTCAGGTCTGTCCTCAAGAGGAGAGGAAAACTACTGTTACAATGTTTGTTTGTTGAATGGAGGTGGGATCCATCATTTGTGATGCTGCGTTCCAGGAAGTCGGGAAATCTCAACGCTGATTGTCTTTAGTGACACAGCATCAAGCAGATTTGTGTCTCAGTGTAAATGTTTGATCTAGAACAGATTGTTAGCTGCTCTTCATGCAGATATCTGTTTAGAGAGAGAAAGAAATCCTCCTCAGACTAACGACCATGGGAGCCGGGATCACGCTGGATTGTGTTCCTCCTGCTTTTGCTCTCCATACAGACTGTTTTTACCTGCTGACACTTGATTGGTCAACAAACAGACACCAGAACACTCCTCATACTGAAGTCTGGGCCTGCATGTGTAGATTACAGGAGTGGATGGTACTGGGGGGGAAAGGGATTTAGAGATCCTCTTTCTATCATGCAAAAAATTATTTTGGAGTCTGAGTCTGTCTTAAGCTTTAAAAATCTCTGGCTCTGACATCAGTAGAGAGGAGATGAGACAACAGCAGGAGAAGTTTCTGTTACCTTTGAAGTATTTGACTGTTTTGACTCGTAGCTCCAGCGTGGCGTCTTCGTCACAAACAAAGATGGTGCGTGGATGCTGCTGGAAGGCCGACACGGTCCACATGTGGTTCACTCCCTCCTCTATGGCTTTGTACAGAGCGAAGGCTTTGTGAGCTCCGGTGATCAGAATCATCACCTGAACCGAAGACAGAGGAACATCATTATACGCTGATCCCACTCAGATATATTTATCAGTGACGCCAGAAGAAGTCAATCAGTTATCTAAACTAGAAGCTCGTCTTAAAGATATGAGGCCTGAACAGACTGCTGACCTGCTACTACTCGAACTACAAACTGCGTTTCTCTGCACGTTGTAGAGATTTGTGAACCACGGTGCAGAGCATCTTTAAACAGTTGTATTAGATTGTTCTAATGGAGGAATGAAGCTGAGCCCAACCTCCTTAGCATCCATCACAGTCCCTACACCCACAGTCAGAGCCATGGTGGGAACCTTGGAGAGGTCGTTGCCAAAGAATCTGGCGTTGGCCACGATGGTGTCCTTGGCCAGGGTTTTCACTCTGGTCCTGGAAACGAGGCTGGAGCCGGGCTCATTGAACGCTATGTGGCCGTCAGGGCCGATACCTACGGAGAGACAGGAGACAAAGTCTGAGAGAGATGCTCTTCTTCACACAAGAGAGATAAGAGCAAACATCCCGCGGCTGACCTCCGACGAACAGCTCGATCCCTCCGGCCTCTGAGATCTTCTGCTCGTAGGCTTCACACTCTGCCTCCAGGTCGTCTGCGTTTCCATCCAGGATGTGAGCGTTGGCTGGATCAATGTCGATGTGCTTGAAGAAGTTGTTCCACATGTAGGAGTGATAGCTCTCTGGATGAGCACGAGGTAGACCTGCAGACAGAGACGCATGTTCACTAGGGATGTCAACAATTAACGGAGTATGGATCAACTGATTGTTAAGAACTTACTCAAACACATCTTTTGTTTGGATTTTCTATCATGTGGAACAAACATCATGTGGTCTCATATTTGGTTCAGCTATCAGGGAGGTGTTTTAAGTTTAAAGCATGTGTCGATGTGAATCAGCTGACTGAAGGTGTTGGGCACAGCGGACACGCTCAGCTGGGGGCTGCGGCTGAGTGACAGGTCTCCATGAGCGCTTTCTTTCTCCGCCGCCGCCGGACTGATTCTGACCCTGTTGCGCTCCCGGCTGACACCTGACCACGTTCACAGGCTTATTTATCTCAATAAGAACGAGTAGACAGAAAACTGGACACTGAGTCTGAAATATGTTTCTGTTCAGTTCCCTTGTTGAAGTCTGAGCCTTCACTTTTATGACTATGTGTCCACGGAGATTATGAGCCTGCTCCACATGTTGATATTCAGCGTGTTTAACATTTTGAACACCTCAATACGATCTGTAGATATTCAACACTATCAGTTATATACATTGTGCCGTGAAGGAAAATTTGATTCAGCGGAAAAACGCATTCAGGATTGTTTTTGACGGAAAACGTTTACGTGTTTTTTAATGATTGATGGATAATTGATCGTTAACAGAATACATGAAATTGACATCCCTAGTATCTATCTGGGGGCGGCAGTAGCTCAGTCCATAGGGACTTGGCTTGGGAACCAAAGACCGCCGGTTCGAGTCCCAGTATGGACGAAGTTTGGCAAGTGGACTGGTGGCTGGAGAGGTGCTGGTTCACTTGCCTGGGCACTGCCGAGGTGCCCTTGAGCAAGGCACCAAACCCCCAACTGCTCGGGGTGCGCTGGTTGATGGCAGCATCCTCACTCTGACATCTCTCCCTAAGCATGTTCACTGCATGTGTGTGCATTGTATGTATATACCAAAAAACTGTATGTGTAGCATGTCCAAAAATAGCATGAGTGAAAAAATTGAATTTCCCCCCTGGGGATCAATAAAGTACCTTTCTTGCTAATAGTATAACTCTTAAACAATTTGGGTCTCGATCCCAGCAGGTGAGGATAAAGTACTAAAATTCCTCAAATTGTGTTAAAAACATGCGCAGAGACTGCCATTCTTTTCCAACGGCTGACACTGAATCCTATAAAACACACTTCACCCGGCTCGACAAACTGGGAGGTGAAGTGGACTGAGGATTACACAGATTAATATTCACTGTGACTTTAGTGATTCAGCTAGTAGTGTATCCAGTATGATACGGCACAGTCACTCCACAGGCTGCTATAGCACTCTGTGAAGGACTTGGTGCAGCTCTCGCCCTCTCCGGATCCTCGAATAGTCTCTGTCGCTCTGTGAAAGCTTAGTGGACGTACGTAGCAAGCGAACTAACCGTGGTTAGCATTAGCACGCCAATCATGTCCCCGGTTCACTGGCTACTGACGCCGCTGATCGGCTCTGGATACCAGCTGATTAGGCTTTGAAGTTAAAATACAAACGTTCATTTAATTATGGCGCAAGCTAGTAAGCTTTAACAGATTACCCTGCAGCGGTTCAGACAGAACAACAAGTGGCGATATTTCCTCATTAAAACTTTCTTCATTGATTTGTCTGAGGAGTCAGAGAGACTGAAGGGAGTGAGAGTTACCCTTTAATGTCAGTCTGTTTCACAAGCAGACGAAAGTTCCTCACTGGAGCTTTAAATTTGGTGAAAATGTCATAAAATATTCACTTTTCTGTTTCTTTGACTCTCAGAGAGTTAGATTTTATGTGGGTATTTATTGTTTGGGTTAGTGACCATATGTTGCACACTCTACACAAAGCATTGTAGATGAACACCTAATTCAGACAGCACTAAAGCAAACCCTCTTTATAGTAGCAGGTGATTTTTGGACACATTGAATAATCAGTAAAAACATTTTAAATCAGGAGACTGTTTGAATAAAAACATGTTTCTGCTGCAGATTTTTTAACCTCTGAGTTCTAAAGTGTCATTATGACAGAACAGAGGTGTGGGTCCTACACTGTTTACATCATAATGAGGCAGAAATCTTATAAATAGGAGTCCGGTAGATTTACTCTGAGTGTGGAGAGATTTATCGGAGAGGAGAGCTGTGTTTGTTGTTGAGAGAGAGCGATTTATTGTGAATTTACAAAGATTCAAACGTCAAGGTTCATTTTACGTCTTTGGACCTTAAACTAGGAAATAACTGGAGAAATGACCACTGGTAAGACTCAAATACACCATGATTGTGCTTTAAATTAAATATGTGAACTAGGAGAGTGACAGTATTCATTATCTGGGAAAATCTCACCCTGAGAGAACAAACGTGATGTTTAAAGGTGCATTTAAAGACTAACATTGAGATGCAACATAAACTAAGATGTTTTTTGTAGCAGTGCTTTAAACTGCAGGATTTTACTCGTTGGTCGTTTGGTGAATTGTTCTTAGAAAACGTTTTCAGGATGTTCAAATATCTAACGCATCTTCTTGAAATAAATCAGTACGAACTATAAAATGTAAAGAAACTGTCTCGACTGAAGAGTGGGATTATATTAAACTTGCTCAGGTTTTGAAATGACTAAAGTACTGATGTGATCTCAGCTCTTCTCTTCTTAAAACGTTCATACTTTGTGTTTGTTTCTTAACTTGACAATGTCTCCCACGCTCACACACTGACGTCACATGTTCTCTCTTCAGTTACTGTAACAGAGCCTGACATCAAGGCCGGTCAGACCCTTTGTGGCGGCCAGGCAGAGTACTCCGTACTGGAGTTCATAGGCGAGGGGTGCTTCGGCCAGGTGGCCAGGTGCCAAAACCTCCAAACCAAAGAGGTCGTCGCCATTAAGATCCTGAAAAAGGATCCTGGTTTGATCCTGGACACTGAGAAAGAGGTAAAGTCTCAGACTTCTTTTGATTCCTACAACACATCAATAGATTCATCTGCTCATCACTACATATTACAGACTCTGTTATACTGCTCCATAAGAAGGCCGACGGTACACAAACTGTTGTTCTGTCTCCTCAGGTGACCATCTTAAAGGTCCTCTCAGTGCTAAATCCAGATGCCACCAATTTGGTGAAGTTTTTTGAGCAGTTCACCCACATGGGACGAACCTGCCTCGCATTCGAGATGCTCCAAATGAATCTCTACGACCTGCTCTCCAACCATGATTGGGAATCCATGTTCCTGAATGAGATCAGGCCAATGGCAAAGCAGGTAGTTTAACATTGTCGTACAGAGCCTGTATCATCTGCTGTATCTGCTCCCACAGATCAACGCAGACCGTACGCAGCCGTGAATGTAAAACTGAACCTTTCTGTGTGGTCTCTGCAGCTCTTTGTGGCCTTGGATGCCCTAAAGACTCTTGGCATATTGCATACCGACATAAAACCTGATAACATCTTGGTAATCAACGAGCTGGACCAGGCCCTCAGGATCAAACTAATAGATTTTGGCGAGGCCATCCCAGCCTCCAAAGTCCAGCCTGGGATGGAGATCCAACCTCTCGGATACAGGCATGTTTAGTCTTTCATGTAAACACCCTTGTTGTCCTCTTGTTTCTCAAAGACTGTCCATAAAATGACATGTTGTGGTTCTTGTCCTCCTCTTCAGGGCTCCAGAGGTTGCCCTCGGCCTGGAGATCACGGAGGCTATAGATGTTTGGGGAGTAGGCTGCGTCCTAGCCTACCTCTTCCTCGCCGAGAACCTCTTCCCAGTCAATTGTGATTATCAAATGGTATGTAGGCTTCCTTAAACAGCTCAGAGTCTTGCACAGGATGTCAGGTGATGTGACTGTGTTTGTTCTGACTGCAGATGAGGTGCATGGTGGAGGTTTTGGGTCAGCCTGAGGACCACCAGCTCCGTGCTGGCAGGTACACTTGTTTCTTTTTCACCGAGGAGGAGGCTGCTGGCGCTCCAAAATGGAGACTTCTGGTAGAGTAACCACGCTCTTCTTTGTTTGAGTTAGTTAAAGACTTCAGTTGAACTCTTTTAAATAACTCATGTATTTTCTTCATTTAGACTCCTGAGGAGTACGCAGCTGTGAACGGATTTAAAGCTGAAGATCGTCACAGCTGCATCGATCTGCCGAGCTCTCTGGATGCTCTGGTGAATGTAGGTACTCTCTGTGCTCACTGAGTGCAGACTGAATCAACATGAGTCACTGATCTGTCTCTGTGAAGTCTAACGCACCTGAATCTGTCTCCAAATCCAGTTTTATCCAGATGAGGGCCCTGCAGAAACTGAGGATAGGAGGGCTTTTGTGGACCTCATGAAAGGTCTGCTGCACCTTGATGGGTCCCAAAGAATCACGCCCCATCAAGCTCTGCAGCATCCATTTATCAAAATGGCCCACCTGACCCAGCACCCAGACTAGTAAGTGACTGAGAAACCACTATCACACATTCACTCAGATCATTAAGGGTCACCCAGGCCCGGATACCTGCAGGAGCGTGCTGCTCAGACCTGAACCTCGCCTGTTTAGAATCAGGAGGGTGTCCAGGAGTGTGAAAGAGGCTTGTGTTTGTTTGGTAGATAACACAAGATGCTGGATGATTGATTGATTGTTGTTTTACTCCATCTAGCCTGAATAACTCACAAGTCCTCATGATGAGTATCTGCCAAGATCCTGGGTCCTGTTGCGCAGACATGACACCCCTCTCCCCTGAGGATGGTCCCACAACTGGGTCACCCAACAGGGCAGCAGCCACTGACCCCCGCCATGAAGCTTCAGACTCCTGGCATTCGGCTGGAGATCCACCTCCTCTCTGGGCTGCAGAAGGCTCCAGTGACGGGGACACAGAGTCCCAGCTTTTAGAGGGAGAAACACCATGTCCCCTCTACTGGGACTATGAAGAATCCTGGTCCTTTAATGGAGAAAAAACCTCTTCTCACAGGGACACAGAGTCCCAGCTTTTAGAGGGAGAAACACCATGTCCCCTCTACTGGGACTATGAAGAATCCTGGTCCTTTAATGGAGAAAAAACCTCTTCTCACAGGGACACAGAGTCCCAGCTTTTAGAGGGAGAAACACCATGTCCCCTCTACTGGGACTATGAAGACTCCGGGTTTTCTAATGGAGAAAAAAACTCTTCTCACAGGGACACAGAGTCCCAGCTTTTAGTGAGAGAAACACCCTGTCACCTCTACTGGGACTATGAAGACTCCGGGTTTTCTAATGGAGAAAAAAACTCTTCTCACAGGGACACAGAGTCCCAGCTTTTAGAGGAAGAAACCCCCTGTCACCTCTGCTGGGACTATGAAGACTCCTGGTCCTCTAACCGGGCTCAATTCAAAGAGTCTCAGGCAGAAGAACCAGAGCCCAGCTCACCTGAAGAGGAACCACCTCTCAGCTCTGACAGCGAGAAACCAGGTGGTGAAGCTACACTAACTGACCCCCCTGCCGAGACCACAGCTCCCTCTGGTGGCAAGAAGAAGAGGCCAAAGTGGTTTTCCAGAGTCTGCAGGAGAATCGCAGCTTTTGTTGACCGCGCCAGAACAAGGATTCGATCCTTGTAGGGTGTTATTGAACTATGTAAATATTGCAAATAAAAATGAAAGCATTACATTACAGTGCCTTGGAATTTCTTTCTTGCATTAAAGAGAAATACTAAATCTGAGGTTTATGCTGACAGAAAGGAAATAAAAGTAGTCTTCACTTTTATGGCTGTGTGTCCGCAGAGATTATGAGCCTGCTCCACACTTTGATATTCAGCGTGTTTAACGTTTTGAACACCTCAATAAGATCCGTAGATATTCGATACTGTCAGTTATATACATTGTGTCCTGAAGCAAAATTTGATTCAGGGGGAAAAACGCATTTGGCATTGTTTTTGATGGAAAACTTTTTTTATTTTAACGTTTTTTTATGAATTAAAGCTAGGGTTGGTAGTCTCAGAAAACTAGCATGAATTTGAATGTAGCATGTCTTCAGGACTCCGTCTAACCCCTCCCCTCCTACCCTCAGAGCTCCTCCAAAATGACGGCCCCAGCTCACATGCACGAGCGCCGCTGATTTGCGACCATGTAATGGTGACTGATTCAAAACCGGTCCTCACCAAAACATTCTCATAGTGAAAGTTAAAAACACAAACAAACATGGCTGCTGTTAGTACTCACAACTGTCATGCTAGCATTATCCAGTTGTACTGGTGACACGATATCAGGAGAAAAGTTATAACACATGTAACACTGTAACAGCTCTACTGTTTGTTAAATGTGTTCAGTGTAGAGGTTCTTAATTCCTACAGTGTTGACAGTCAGTGAAGGCATCAGGAGAGGTGTAGAGTGTGCGAGTGGGAGAGAGGAGAGACAAGAGGAGAAGTTCTTCATTCATTCAAACATTGATTGTTGTTTTGTTGGTTGGTGTGATCACGGCCGACAGTGACCGGTTATTAAAGATCAACGTGTTCACGACTCGGCTCGTCATCCCTACAGCGTCTACATTTTCTGTAGGACTTTTTAAATGTCATTAATTCTTTTGCCCCTGTGGTGAGAGCTTTTTAGACTCTGATCAGGACTACAGTCCTGAGCAAAGCACCTCATCGGGTCAGAGAGGACAGGCCAGACGTTGAGCGAGAGGGGCAGTCAGTAGAGTCAGGGGAAGCAGAGGCAGGGGACGGGGACAGGGAGTGAACGCCGGGGAAATGTACGTGTAGGAGGCGGGCAGAACGGCAGGACGGGATTTGATTGGTTTAAAATTTGGGGACCCAAAATACGGTGATTGGTTGGTGTTTTCCCAGGTTTACTCCAGCTGTAGATAGCAGCTTTTTTTCACTCATTTTTAAGAACACATTATGTATTGATTACCATTAGGACATAAAAATCATTTTAACCAGTATAACAAAAAGTGGATCTAAATCTGATTACCAACCCCAGCTTTAATTGATTATTGATCGTTCAAAGTTCCAAAGATCGATCACGTAAAATACTTGAGATGTACATCCCCATTGCTTACATTTCACCTGTTGGCTGGAGGTCTTGGTCTTAAGTCCTGGTGCTCATTCAGAGGTAGATAAAGCCTTTTGGAGTCAGGACGCGTTGCCCACATGTGTCAAACTGAGTACAACATGCACCCTGAAGTACGTCTTTATTTACTGCACTGCGTTATCATAACACTCACCAATATTACTGCTCACTGCATTTCATCAGTTTTTAACACCTTTCAGTTTGGTTCTCTCTTTCAAAGCCTGCAGACATAAACAGCTGACAAGTCCACCGCAGGCTGTAACGTGGCTGGTGTAGGTGGAAGTTAAGAAGACCACACTTCAGAAACTCTGAACTGTACCTTTAAAGCTTGAAACACCCTTTCGATCCTCGGCGTTTGGCTCAGCGTGACAGCTGTCCTTTACTTCCACCTTTAATACTGTTTAGCCCCGCTCTATTTGTGTTCTATTGTTTTAATATTTGAGTGTTTCTGCTGGATTTTGTGTCTTTTATTTTTGTTCTCACTTTGGTCAGTTTCTGTTGTTTATAAACCTGCTTTGTGGGGTCGGCTAACGGCTAACGGTGAAAGGATAAGAAGTGATAATGTGCAACCAAATATTCTCATGAACTCGGCGGGATTAGTTGCTCACCTACGTATTCATCCATGTTGAAGGTTTTCACATGTTTGAAGGAAATATCTCCATTTCTGTAATATTCAATTAACTTCTGGTAGCAGCCATACGGAGTACTTCCTGAAAGAGAGGGGACACATTCAATCAATCTTTATTTATAAAGCACCAAATCACAATGTTAGCTGAAGACTCTTTCCAAACAGAGCAGGTCTAGACCGTACTCTATGTTCTATTATTAACAAAGACCCAACATGAAGAACGAATCAGATCCAGTCCCATCTTACAGACAGGACTCAGTCTGATCTCATCTTAATCCACCATGAGCAGAGCACTTTGCAGCATTTAGCAAGCTACAGTGGCAAGGACAAACTTCCTTTAACAGGCAGAAACCTCCAGCAGGACCAGACTCATGTTAGACACATATCTGCTGAGAGGTGTAGTTGTAGCAGGTTCAATGTGTTCTGCCTAATCTAACTCAGTAACTAATCCTTCCACAGCCTGAGTCCTGTTTGTGTGACTCTCACCTGTAGGTAAGCCCAGAGTGAAGTATCTCTCAGCCGAGGGTCTGTACTGGATGATTCTGTTGCGGATGTATTTTGCTGCCCACTCACTGGCCAGATCGTAGTCGTCCAGGATCACCAGCCTCATCGTGTTTGCTTTATAAGAAAAGAAAGACTGATTATAAAAAGGTTTTATGAGCAACAGGTGGGGAATCTTCAAGAACTATTTCGGCGGACGCGTGAATTGAGCAAATCTTGCAGAAGTCCTGTGAGACAGAGAGGCCTGCAGTCTCTGAGTGGCATTACTCCAACGCACGTTTACCTCACAGTGTGAAACTTTGACCAACTTAATATATATTTACAAGACATGAAAAAGCATAATATTAAAAAATATGTGTAGGACAGGAGAGCAAAAAAGAAAAATGAATGTGTAAATTTTAAAAATCTGAGATAAAGTCGTAATTCTGACTTTCATCTCAAATTTTAAAATCCGTACAAAAGTCTGAGAATTTGTGAGATTAATCTTTAATCTTTGACTTTTATCTCAGAAATTCAAAAAAGTAACTCATTAAAAAAATGTTGTGCTCGCCCGCTCTCGAACATTCTGACTTTTTCTCCCAATCAAAATATAATTACTGCTCTACAAAATTCATAAAAAATAAAATAAAAAAAGTTCGGATTTTAATCTTTTTCTCAGAATGTTCACTTTATTCTCAGAAATAAACAAAGAATATAACTTTTTAAAAATAATTTTGAGCTTCCTCGCCTGACATTCTCACTTTGTCCTCAGAATAAAACAATAATTACTTCTCTACAAAATTCAGAAAAAACATTTTTTCAAAAAGTTTTAAACATTTTTTCAGAATAAAAAATAAAATGCAAACCTTTCTTTTTTTTATTTGCCTTTTCAAATCATCCTTTCAGCGGTCCTAATCCTCTTTCATAATAATAAAATATATTTAAACAGATTTTTATTCTTGAATCATCCCTCCTTGTTTACAGTAACTATCATTAGTCTGGTTATAAAATCACTTCAACACTCCTGAGGTATTACAGATGGATTAATCATCATTTAGTGATGAAATAACTGACAGAATAATCTATAACTGTGGATTATTCCATCATTCCATCAGGTCGTTGTTGAGTTAAACTCCATTCTCACTTTTCTGTGTATGTTCGTTTTTAAATAACCTGGTGCAATAACTTACCTTATCTATTTATCAGATAGAAGTGAACATAGTGTGTATATATCTGTAATAGTTGCCATATTTTATTTTATTTTATTTTATTTTATTTTATCCTTGTCATTGCTATTATTATTGTTATTATATTTTTTAACTATGTTAGTACATTGTTGTATTCCCCTGTCCCGTGTTGTAAGCTGCTGTAACAAAATAATTTCCCTCAATGGGAAACAAATAAAGTATATCTTATCTTATCTTCAAGTTCCTCTGTGGAGTTTAGTGAAGCAGCAGCTAATGCTAACTAGCCGAGCAGCCAGGATGTAGCTCTTCCGGGTTCACGTCACTGATGACGAGAGCAGGCACGTCACTTATCTAAAACTACAAACTGTAATCGATACAGAATAAACACCTATGATAAATACATGTTTTACCTGCTTTAGTGCCGGTTTGAGTGAAGAGAAGAACTGGGACTAAAGCTAAAACCTTTGTTTTGTCACGTGATCAACTTCTTCTTCTTCTTCTTATTCTTCTTCTTCTTCGGTGGTCATGGTAGGTTAGACACATCAAAGGCGCACTGCTGCCCTCTTCAGGTCAATGTTTAAACTCCTGAATTCACTCTCTTCATGTGTTTGTGTGTAGTCTGCTGTGATGAAGGTGTGCCAGCAGCTTCCTCCCTTCAGTCCAGTTGTTCAGATTGAGTAATGTACACATGTTGAAACCTTATTTATAATGTCTGTATATTACTCTGGCAGTCTGTAACACAGACAGATTCCAGAACTTTCCATCTGTGCCGTGTTTGTAATCAGAAAAATTTGAAAAATCTGAAATCAGAAATACTTTATTTATCCCTTGAGGAAATTAAGTCATTACAGTTGCTCCTATATGCAATAAGTAAAAATATCAAATAATATTAATAGAAGAAAGTAATTCACAAGATATGAATGCAATACAATGAAATAATGATAATAAAAGTATGCACAGAAGACAAAATAAGCTCTGTAGAAAATAAATACATGGTAGAAGTCCCCTGAGATCAGGAAGAGGGCACTCTTGCGGTCTGTCTGGAGTCTGGCTATGGCAGCGTTGAGAACATTGGACGCCGTAGTCGGGTTGCCAGAGGGAGGATGTAAACAGCTACCAGTATGACATGCGAGATCTCCCTGTGCAGATAATATGGTCAGAGGCCCACAGCGCTCTCGCTGCTATCCCGGTCCCCTGTCTGGAAGCCATCAATGGAGACGTTGTGGTTTTGTTTTGCAGACTGTAAACCAAGGACCAGTGAGGCAGGAGGAAACTAGAACATCTTTAACTCCGCTGCTAGTGAGCTTTGTACTAAATATTTAGCTGTAATCCAAAAAAACTGTAAATCTAAATATTACTCCTTATACTAAAGATAATGATGCCAGTCATGTCAGTTAGACATTAGAAACAGTACTCAGGTGAAGCAGGGAAAAGACAAGCATCCAAAAACAGAGTGAATATTTTCTGTGATATTGAAAACAAAGCCGGGCCTGGAGGTTCGTTTGTATCTGTCATAATTAGATTTATAAAACTTTAATGTCCTCAAAGAAGCATACAGACATTAAAAGCACATCAAATGACAACGATTCAAATATTCCACAGTATCTGTTATCATATGGACACATGAGCATTAATGTTAGTCAGTATCATGACCAGTTAACCTCATCACCATATCTTGAAGTGTACCGATAAAATCCCCCTAAAATGTTAGGTAGTGTAACGTATGTTTATCTACAGTCAGTTCATGGAACACAGACAGAAGACAATGTTCCTTAAAGCAAAGCAGAGAAGCTTCTAGCAGCTTCTGAAGACACACAACTCAAACAGTTTATAACACATGATGTAGAACTCTGTGTATAAGACAAACTTTAACACCTTTAATCTAGAAAGTGCTGCTGTGAGTAAAGCAGGTATTGCTGGATGAAGCTCTTCTCTTCCTCTTCCTCCCAGTGACACGGTCCAGTCAGAGCCTCTCTCCGCACAGGCTGCTGCTGCTTCATCATCTCTGGATCATCTCCTCTCTCACTGAGATCACCTTCATCTGAGGAGAGAAGAAGACGGACAGCAGAGGTCATGAATCAGTGTTTACTCCACAGACTGTAGAAATAATGGAGGAGGCTAACGTTACGTCCCCCTCTGTATCCTCCACTGTGAACATGGACTCTAAAATCCACCATGTGGTCTTGTTGGAGCCCAAAGTGAGCACACGTGGACAGAGGGTGGAGCTGGAGAAGAGTGAGGGCTTTACAGAGGCTAACTTCTCCAAGCTAAAGTCAACACCTGGTGGTTCATTCAGACTCTGCTCATGAGCTAGTTTCCCCTGGTGTTTCCACAGAGTGAGATGTTCTTCATGGTGGGAGCTGACCACAGCTGTTTCTCCATCAGACTGAAGAAGCTAAGAGAGCTCCTGGACCGGAGCCGACTCTCCTGAAGCTCCAGTGAGTGAGCGGGGAGTAGACGACATATACCGGGTAACTTACATGAACTTAAGAGGCCACGGCCCTAATTCGGCAAACTGAAGGCTTATTAAAGTTTAAATAGGTGAGTTCTATAAAAACTGGACCCTGTATGAAGAGAAAAGAGCTCCAGAGACTAGACTGATCTTTGTACCAGACTGTCAGCACCTTTGTTTCTGTTCTAAAGATGGACTTCCGAATTAGGGGAAATTTTAATTGGGACCTTTTTGTTTTTACAGCCTCTAGTGGACAGTTGAGGAACTGCAGCTTTGTGCTTCATGTTGGAAGTCCAGTATAAAGCAGCAGGGACTTCATTGTGTTCAGAGCAGCAGTGGAGCGGCTGTGTGCTGCAGCCAGCTTCCTTTCAGCTCTCATGTTACTGTGTTGAAGTGAACACACTGAGGAGGAAGCTCACAGACCTGCAGAGACTTTGGGCATCAAGTGTTCACTCAGAGGCCAGAGAAGCTTAAAGACATGAAAACCTGAGGCTCCAACAGAGAAACGGACAAAAAGACCTGACATGAAGTAAACACTGAACAGAACACAGCATGGGATACAGCGCTTTTTAAAGATGGAGGATGAAAAAGAACATATCAACAGACTCTGACAGTGACGAGGCAGAAACACTCAACACAACAGTCGACTCATAGACATGATCACAACGAGCTTCCTGAAGCCCGTTATCGTCCTCTCGCAGCTTCACTGAGGAGAGCAGCCGCTGAGAAGTTTGGAGGTTTACAGAAAGAAACTGTCTTTGCTGTGATACTAAATATGTTTAATACATTACAGCTGAAACCAGCATGAACGGACCACAACGCTGTACTGACCTCAGAGACCGCAGTCTGTGGCGGGGACTCTCCACGAGATCAGACAGAGGCTTCATATCTGAATCCTGCAGATTGTTCTCACTCAGTTCCAGCTCTCTCAGATGGGAGGGGTTGGACTTCAGAGCAGAGGTCAGAGAAGCACAGCTGATTTTTGACAACCTGCACTGACTCAATCTGAATAAAAAATAAATGAAGATAAAAAAATCATCCAAACGCCACCAGAACATTCATACACCTGTTCATGTCAACATACAGAGCATGTCATAGACTTAAACTTCTTGATGATTAAAAGGTAAAAGGAGGTAAATCCTAAGAGCTCGTATGCTATATTTAGAGTTTTCAATGTTATTTAAATCGGAATCTCTAAAAGGAGAAGCGCACATTTATATAACGTTTTTTCTTTCATTTTCTGGGTCTATAAAGAGTCTGAAATTAAATCTCTGTACTCACATGACTAGACAAAGAAAGATGAGTTACATTCCAGTCCACGGACTTTCTCTTTACTTTTCCTTTTTCATAGAAACACTAAACTGCTGAACAACATGACTTTTTTTAAATCCTCCTCTCCTCATTGTTTCTCCCTCTGATACAGAAACATAAACCCAACACCTGTTCATCTTTAAGTGAAATATCTTCATCTGTCATATCCGATAAAGGCAAAAAAGTCAAAAATATACTTAAAAAAATAAAGTAAAAGATTCAACATCACAAAGTTTACAAAAAGGCTGAATATGTCAGGATGCATTGTGGGAAAATATGATCCAAAGACACGTAGAAGAGTTTCTGTGAGGAGAAGTGGAGGCATGAAATCAAATCATCTTCAGTTTGAGATCTGAAGTCACTCTGAGCATCACAGAGCTTCATCAACATGTTGTAAAAACTAAACACTGAATGAATGTGTCGCTGTCTGATCGCTGAGGTGGAGATGATTTATTGATCATTATATGTTATTAAACATGATGCTGAATATCATCTAACATCAGCTGATTCAGAGGCTCTGAGGGAATTATCCAGTGGAGGATTTTCTTCCTATATTAAGGTTTGAAATCTGAAGATAAACATCGTTCTGCCTCTGTCATCAGACTAAACCACAGAAGAAGAAAAATCACCTTTAACATTGAGATGCTCAGAGTGGATCAGTAGAATATCAGCATTATATCTGCAGTTTAATGTCAGCACAACTTTCACATCAAATTCATCTCAGCACTAAAGTCAACCTGGTGTCTGACCTCAGAGTCTCCAGTCTGCAGTCTGGACTCTCCAGAAAACCACACAGATGTTTCACTCCTGAATCCTGCAGCCAGTAGTTCTCACTCAGCTCCAGCTCTCTCAGATGGGAGGGGTTGGACTTCAGAGCAGAGGCCAGAGAAGCACAGCTGGTCTCTGACAAACTGCAGTTCTTCAATCTGAATTAAAAAAAATGAAGATAAAATATTTTTTTATCCAATCAGATGTGTTCATGTTTTAAATGTGTAGCTCAACATTACAACATCCTAATCAATGATCTTTGTCCTAAAATAAATACAGAGACTTTGTCATTCTGTTATTGAGGATCATCATAATAATAATAATAAGAAGAATAATGAGCCTGATCATCAGGGCTCTTTAGATCTCAGGAGACTCAACAACGATCAGGAGGAACCTTTGAGTCCCTGAAGAGAAGCTCCTGATCCCAAATACCCGGGTACTTTAGGAGTCCATCTGTCTTTAGAGAGCCATCAGTGACAGGAACCCTTCCTCCTGTCCATCCTGAGTGTGAAGTGCTCTCTTCCTAACACAGCTACACTGTAAGAAAGGACTTCATCACTTTAACTGAAACTAATAAGAAGCTTCAGCAGTCTGAGTTATTCACATTAAGTGATGTTCTGACTTCATCTACTGAGAGGGACTAAACTCTACGTGAGTCTGAGGCCGCTTAAAAACCTGCCCAGTCCAACTCTTCATCTCTCTACTTTCCCTGATTACAAAAATTCAGCACTCCTGGAAAATATTCACACTGATCATTGTTTTCAGTTTTATGCTTCAGGAAAAATCACAAAATGTAAACAAAAAATGTTAAACTCAGAAAAAGATTTGAACAAAACCTGAACAAAAACCAGAATGAGCTTCAGACCGTGAACTGACCTCAGAGTCTCCAGTCTGCAGTGAGGACTCTTCAGCCCAGCTGACAGAAGCTTCACTCCTGAATCTATCAGGTTGTAGTTGTGACTCATGTCCAGGTGTCTCAGGTGGGAGGGGTTGGACTTCAGAGCAGAGGCCACAACTTCACAGTGAGTCTCTGAGGGTCCACAGCGTGTAAGTCTGTAATAAAGTGAGTTTTAATGAGAGAGGACACGTTACATTTGAGTCGATCATTTCCTGTTTAAAGAAAATGTGACAGAAAGATCACAGAGTCTGAAACATCTGAAAAACATCATGGACAAAATACATCATCTTTGAATAAACACGTGGATCACTATCTCAGGAGTCAGAATGATTTCAGAGAGTGTATATTTTTATATCTCAACTATTACATCACACTGATTCATCATGTAGATCTCAGATAAACTTACACAGCCTTCCTGCAGTTCCTCACAGCTGGAATCAGTCTCAGTCGTCCCTTCCTTGATGTGTTGTACTTCCCTAGATCTAACTCATTCAGAACCTCCTCTGACATCTGCAGCATGTAGGCCAGAGCAGAGCACTGGATCATAGAGAGTCTCTTCTTCTTTGATCTGTTCTGTGACTCCAAGAACTTTTGGATCTCCTGATGGACTGAGAGGTCGTTTAGCTCCGTCAGACAGTGGAAGATGTTGATGCTTCTGTCAGGAGAGACTCTGATCCTCATCTTCTTCAGGTTGTTGATGACTCTTTGGATCATCTCTGGACTGTTGTCTGTGTGACCCAGCAGGCCTCCTAAGAGTCTCCGGTTTGACTCCAGAGAGAGTCCATGAAGGAAGCGGACAAACAGGTCCAGGTGACCATTTTCACTTTTCAAAGCTTTCTTCATAGCTCCCTTCAGGAGGTCTTCAAGAGTTGAAAGTTTGAGTTTTTTCCCCAGAAAAGCCTCCAGTGCTGCTGTGTTCCTGTTTTGTTCCTTCAGTGCTGCTGTGTTCCTGTCTTGTTCCTTCAGTGCTGCTGTGTTCCTGTCTTGTTCCTTCAGTGCTGCTGTGTTCCTGTTTTGTTCCTTCAGTGCTGCTGTGTTCCTGTCTTGTTCCTTCAGTGCTGCTTTGTTCCTGTCTTGTTCCTTCAGTGCTGCTGTGTTCTTGGTTGTGAAACAGTTGATCATGTAGACTGCAGCCAGAAACTCCTGAACGCTCAGATGAACAAAGCAGTAGACTGTTTTCTGGAAGATCACACACTCTCTTTTGAAGATCTGTGTACAAAGTCCTGAGTACACCGAGGCCTCTGTGACATCCAGACCACAGCGCTCCAGGTCTTCTTGGTAGAACATGATGTTTCCTTCCTCCAGATGTTCAAACGCCAGCCTGCCCAGCTTCAGGAGAACTTCCCCATCAGCCTCAATCAGCTCCTGAGGACTGGTCTCAGGACCCTCAGCATACTTCTTCCTCTTCCTCTTGGTCTGGACCAGCAGGAAGTGTGAGTACATGTCAGTCAGGGTCTTGGGCAGCTCTCCTCTCTGCTCTGTGCTCATCATATGCTCCAGAACTGTAGCAGTGATCCAGCAGAAGACCGGGATCTGACACATGATGTGGAGGCTCCTGGAGGTCTTGATGTGTGAGATGATTCTGCTGGACAGATCTTCATCACTGAACCTCTTCCTGAAGTACTCCTCCTTCTGGGCGTCAGTGAAGCCTCGGACTTCTGTGACCCTGTCAACGCGTGAAGGAGGGATCTGATTGGCTGCTGCGGGTCGAGAAGTGATCCAGACCTGAGCTGAGGGGAGCAGATTCCCCTGGATAAGGTTTGATAACAGCAGGTTTATGGATGAGCTCTGTGTGACGTCAGACACAACCTGAGTGTTTTTGAAATCCAGAGACAGTCTGCTTTCATCCAGGCCGTCTAAGATGAACACCAGTTTACAGTCAGCCAGAGTCTCTGCTGGCACCTTCTGTAATGTTGGATGGAAATCATGGAGCAACTGGAGGAGACTGTACCGCTCATCTCTGATCAGGTTCAGCTCCCTGAATGAAAGCAGAACCACCAGACTGAGGTCTTGGTTCTCCAAGCCCTCTGCCCAGCCCAGAGTAAACTTCTGCACTGAGAAGGTTTTTCCAACCCCAGCGACGCCGACTGTCAGAACCACTCTGATGGGTTTCTGTTGACCAGGTAAGGCTCTGAAGATGTCCTGGCACTTGATGGGAGTGTCCTGGAGGATCTTCTTCTTGGAGGCAGTCTCCAGCTGTCTCACCTCATGTTGGGTATTCACCTCTTCACTCTGTCCCTCTGTGATGTAGAGCTCAGTGTAGATCCTGTTGAGGAGGGTTCTACTTCCTGTTTCATCACTTCCTTCAGTCACATGTTCACATCTCCTCCTCAGACCGGTCTTGTGTTCCTTTAAAACCTCCTGCAGACCACCAGGCTCTAGAAAGACCAATCAGAGAGAGAGAAACAAAGACTGTTTGAAGATGAAGTGATGCTTTCATCACCTGATCAATAAGAAAGATCTGCACAGAGTCCATATCGCTCTCTATGTCCGTCTGTGCAAACAAAACCAACATGCAGACAGAGAACACAGTGACTGTAAAGACAGAGGGCCCCCTCATAAAACCAAAACCTGATCCACATGAACTCTTCTGGGTTTGAGTTCTCTCTAAAAGGAGAGCACAGATCCAATAAGAAACAGCAGAGATCTGCTGCAGCAGAAAAACCATCAGGTTACATTTCACTGGGTTTGAAATGATGATCATAAAACTCTTTGTGCTGTGTGACAGGATGACGTCAGCGTGTTGAACCAACAGCTGCTGTTTTCAGACCGGTTCACAGAAACACAAAGGGGGACAGTCTTACTTTGTGCAGGGCTGGTCTGACTGGCTGTATCAGGTCCAGGTCCTGTTCTGGACCTTTTTCCACACCGGGGACTGGAGGAGTGTCCTGGAGAACCACAGCTGGTAGAGACCGGATCCTTCAGGATGTCCTGACACACAGGAGGCTGCTCCTCCACAGAGACAGAACTCCTCTTCCTCCCCCTGTGAAGACATGTCCTTATATTTCAATGATTTGTTGACTGATGCTGAAAAAGATGAAAATTGAACGAACAGGATCCAGAAGATGAGACCATGAGGGAAGTTCAAGTCTGGTTCCTTTGTGTCTGAATTCAGCCTTCAGTCTGTGATGTCTGCTTGATTTGAACCCTACGAGTTTCATCAAAGTGAATCATCTGCTTTTCCTCTCCGACTGTTTCAGATATCACAGACCGGCCTTCCAGGAACTAGTTTTCAACACAAACCTCACCCAAGAGACCAACACCAAGAGACAAGACCAAATCACCCCCATTCTCGCATCCCTTCACTGGTTACCAGTTAGGTATAGGATTGATTTTAAACTTCTCATCATCACTTTCAAAGCTCTACATAGACTCACCCCATCATACATCACAGATCTACTAACACCCTACAAACCCAGCCGCTGCTTACGCTCTTCAGGTAGATATCTCCTCTCTGTTCCATCACTAAAGGTGACCCGGCGTTTTCAGTCAGGGCCCCGCAGCTATGAAACGCCCTACCTGAAGAAGTGAGGTCAGCTCAATCAGTACCTTCCTTTAAATCACTACTCAAAACGTGCTTTTATAGAAAGACATTTTTAGAACAAATTTGCTGGTTGTCTGTTTTAAAATTGTTTTGATTTTAATTTGTTTTCTTTTTTTGGCGAATCCAGTTTTATGGTTTTATTGGCTCAATTGTTTTAGTCACTATAATTTCAGCACAACCTGACGGTACTTTTTCCTGCACTTTTAACAGTTCAGGTTCTTCAACTGATTTTTTTCCATGCTTTTAATGTTATTTTAATCTGCCTCTGTATTTGTACTATTGGTGTAAAACACTTTGTAACTGTGTTTTGAGAGGTGCTATATAAATAAAATGTATTATTATTATTACTTTGGTTAGCTCTGAGATTCACTGAGGTCCCTCTCCTCCTGTCAGACAAGAAGACTCCCCGCTGTGAGGGACAGACCAGAACCCAGACATTTTCTACAAACGTTCAGGAGTACATGTGGAGACAGCTTCAGAGTCTTACCGTGAGTCTGAGGGTCCAGGTTCATCACTGATGTCTGGAGGATGATCTTTAGACCAGTTACTCTTCAGAGACACACAGCTGGGTCCAGGAGACTCTGCTCTCCGTCTGTTTGACTGAAATCTGCAAACACAAACACATTTTCATTTCTGTCACATGAATCCTTCTAAACATAAACTCTTAAACTGCTGCTGTTTTTACTGTACAGACACAATGGCAGAGCGTAAATGTGATGTTTGTGGAAAAAAGGTTAGGAGTTGTGGCAACACAACAAACCTTGTGAAACACCTAAGGTTAAAGCACAACACAGAATATGAGGCATTTATGATGAGGCGGACAGAAGAGGAGAGCACAATGTCAGCTGCTGCTGCTAGGGCAAGACAGGCGTCTCTGGCAGAGTCCTTCAGTGCTGCAGGCAGGCACTATCCAGGTACAGAGGGAGAAAATGTGAAGCTTTAAGCGGCGCTAAGCATGTTGCTGTTATTCAAATTAATAAATATGGTTAAGAAATAAGTAACGACATAAATACATGCTTCAACAAATAGCTGCATGAGTTCATGTTGGAGTAATAGTATGTGTATCACTGAGATAATCTCACTTAGGCAAAAAGAAAAGCCTAAATTTATTCAGGTAAGCTTTTACTTATTTTCTTTTTTGTGTGTGTTAGAGGCCGCTACCTCGATATACTTACAAGTTTAAGATAAATAAATAAATAACTCAGAAATACACTACTTTTTTTAGATTTACCAGACAGATTAGGTGTATTTGCACAAAGTATCAGTATCGGATCGGTATCACCGATACCAGCCTGAATTTTACTCAGTATCGGATCGGAAAGGAAATCGGTGGTATCAAACATCACTAACTGTGTTTTGAAAGGTGATATATAAATAAAATGTATTTAAAAATATATATATATTATTTTTACTTTGGTTAGCTCGGAGATTCACTGAGGTCCCTCTGCTCCTGTCAGACAGGAAGACTCCCCGCTGTGAGGGACAGACCAGAACCAGCAACCCACAAAGACTTCAGGGGTTTCAGCTGTCTGGACATTTTCTACAAACGTTCAGGAGTACATGTGGAGACAGCTTCAGAGTCTTACCGTGAGTCTGAGGGTCCAGGTTCATTTCTGAAGTTGTAAGGTTCCTCTTTGGACCAGTCACTCTTCAGAGACACACAGCTGGGTCCAGGTTCATTTCTGAAGTTGTAAGGTTCCTCTTTGGACCAGTCACTCTTCAGAGACACACAGCTGGGTCCAGGTTCATTTCTGAAGTTGTAAGGTTCCTCTTTGGACCAGTCACTCTTCAGAGACACACAGCTGGGTCCAGGTTCATTTCTGAAGTTGTAAGGTTCCTCTTTGGACCAGTCACTCTTCAGAGACACACAGCTGGGTCCAGGAGACTCTGCTCTGTCCTCCATTTCCTCTAAACGAACACTCATGTTCTGGTCTGAAGTCAGTCTGAGAGGATAAACACAAACACTCACTGAGAGAGGAACACACACAGACATCAGGAGAGAGACCAGAGAACAGGAAGGAACACACACACACACACACACACACACACACACACACACACACACACACACACCCTGTGTAACTGCTGAGTTCATTGAAACTTTCTTTCCTTTCCAGTTCACAGAGAGAAAACTTACTCTGAGACTTTAGAAGAGAAATGATATAAATGTTGAATTAACACTCACCACGCTTCAGTTTCCTGCTCTGCTCTCAGACTCAAAATGGAGACTGACAAACAGTTTCACTTTCAGAGCTTCCTTCCTGTTTTCGGAAATCACATGATCAGTGTAACTCCTCCCTCCTCGTGTTACAGGAAGTTAGCTGGCCGTGTGTGTGTGTGTGTGTGTGTGTGTGTGTGTGTGTGTGTGTGTGTGTGTGTGTGTGTGTGTTCAGCATGTAAACACCTTCCTCCTGCTAAGATTAACATGAGATCTCTCCAGTAAAGCAGGGTCAGCCTGAGATTTCATGGGATCCTAATCCAAGCAGAAAGATTCTCTAAAGACTACTGTGTGTGTGTGTGTGTGTGTGTGTGTGTGTGTGTGTGTGTGTGTGTGTGTGTTTGTGTGTGTGTGTAATGGAGACACAAAGCACGCTATTCGCCGTACAATCTGTACCTGTTAGATCTCTCTCTCTCTCTCTCTCTCTCTCTCTCTCTCTCTCTCTCTCTCTCTCTCTCTCTCTCTCTCTCTCTCTTCTCTTGTGGTCCTATCCAAGCCGGGTCATGTGGTCTAGTCGGATCCTCTGGACCTCTTCTCTGGCCTCAGCTCTCTGCAGCTCAGGGCGCTGTGATAGTTGGTCTGGGGGTCCCTGGTTCTTGATGTGCTCTCATCTGTATTTTGAGTATGAAGGAGGTACTGACCGGGTTCTGCTCTCCATGCAGGGTTTGGGGTCTTTCTCTGCACATGTAGGGGGTTCTTACAGAACTTGGTGTGAGAGATTCAACAATGGTTTTGTCCCATGTTGCTGCCATATGGAAGATTTGGTTCCAGCATGAACAGAGAAGTGCCAGATTTGAATGTGGATGTCTAATTTGATGTTCCATCTGATTGGATAAAAAGCTCTCCTGGATTCTGGTCCCGCAGATCTTTCACAGCCATGAGGAAGCTTCCTGTGGAGCTGATGTTGCGGCTCAGGTATGTATAGTTTTTAGTTTATGATGATGTTGTTCTGCATCCTGGACTGCCTCTGAAAGACCCCCCTCCCTCTCTCCCTCTCTGAGCTGTGATGCCCTATAACAGCTGGCCTCCTCTCAGCTGCTCCTCACACTCGGAGTATTTAGCCCGTTGTGGTTTCAGCAGCATCATCCTCTTACACTCCACAGACACAGACACAGCTCTGTGGAAGGCTTGTTTGGATTTTACATGGATGCTCCTTTTTTACTTCCACAGAGAGGATCGAAGCTCTGCAGGCTGCACGGAGAAAGTGGTAACTATGACTAGATGATGCAGAGTTTTTTTTATGTGCGTGTGTGTGTGTGTGTGTGTGAGAGAGACAGAGAGAAAGAGAGAGAGAGAGGGAGAGAGAGAGAGAGAGAGAGAGAGAGAGAGGGAGAGAGAGAGAGAAACATTCAAACAGTAGAGAGGTTCATTTTTTAATGTGTGCATCAAAACTCCAGACTCTGTTTCTTTGAGTGAAATTATTTCTTAAACTCGGCATGGCTGAAGTTTGAAGTGTGTGTGTGTGTGTGTGTGTGTGTGTGTGTGAGAGAGAGAGAGAGAGAGAGAGAGAGAGAGAGAGAGAGAGAGAGAGAGAGAGAGAGAGAGAAACATTCAAACAGTAGAGAGGTTTCTTTTTTTAATGTGTGCATCAAAACTCCAGACTCTGTTTCTTTGAGTGAAATTATTTCTTAAACTCGGCATGGCTGAAGTTTGAAGTGTGTGTGTGTGTGTGTGTGTGGGGGGGGGGGGGGGGGGGGGGTTGTCTTCCCTACATTCTCCCCACTGAAGAGATGGCGACAGTTTCCTTTAGATTATCACCCCGCTGTGTTGAATACTGGATCCTGATTGGTCCGAAAACCAGAGAGCGACAGTGATTAACTCTCTGTAGCAGAAGTCACACATCACATCGAATCACTCTGCCTGTTGACACTGTGGTAAAAACGTTAGGCTGGTCTTGAGAGAGGGGAAATGAAGGCAGTTAGCGGGCACAGATATCACGATACAACACATTTAATGCAACCTCCTCTCTGCAGGGCCAACTGTCTGAGGAACCTGAATCCCTCTCATGACTGAGAGGAAGGCAATCAGCCGAACAGAAGGAAACATGCTCTCTGTGTCTGTTTACAAATATGAAAAACATTCATTCAGTAAAATGTTAATCAGAAAGAAAGAAAGACGCGTGAGGAGGTGATGTGTGTGTGAGTGTGTGTGTGTGTGTGTGTGTGTGTGTGTGTGTGTGCTTTGCTCTGTGTGTCCACACGCTCCAGGTTCAAGACTTTCTATAATCACCAACAAAGATTAAAGGATGACCCCGGCATAGAGAATAATCTGCCAGCTCAAACTCTGCAGCATTGACATGAAATCCTTTGTTATTCTGCAGCCTGAGGATGAACATTAGACACAGAGAGAGAGAGAGGATTCAGGTCAGAGGATTCAGAGAGAGGAAAACATGTTAGTGATGTTTTACTGTAACAGAGAGCACCTGACATTTAATGCATAATCCAACACGAGCAACAGTCACAGTGTCTCTGTTGTTCTTTGTAATCCCATCATACACATTACACACTGATGTTCTTTGTGGTGGAAATATAACAAAGAGTTTTCTTTGATGAGTGTTCAAAACTTGAAACAGCTTACCTGCTGCACACTTCAGCACTTACACATGAAGCCTGCAGTCTCAGTATGAAGGGTACAGCTTCCTTTACCCCATGTGCACATGCAACAGCAACATAAAAAACCTGCAGAGTCAGAAAAGCATCAAAGCGTCAGAGCTGTTCGGGGTTTCCATGAAGTTCAAACATTTTTATTTTTGTTGCAACAGGAGTTCAAGACGCCTCGAGTCTGAGCGCTGCAGGGCCGCAACCATCTGTCTGAAGGTGGGGGACATGAAATATCATGACACAGCCTCCGGTTTAAAGTTGTGATGCATGTGCAGATTTTCTTATATAAATGTGTGTGTGTGGTGTGTGTGTGTGTGCAGTGATGTGTGAGCAGGCTCTGGTCCACGTCCCCTCGTCCTCCTGCCCGGCTCGGGGTCACCTGACGGCCCTGCACCGAGCGGCCTCCGTGGGAAACAGTGACAGGATGGCTGCTCTGATTCAGGGAGGCTGTGCTGTGGACCTGCAGGACCGGGTGAGTGCTGATACACCTGGACACACCTCCAGCACACCTGTCTGTGAGGTTGATAAGTGAGGGCAGTGGTTTAGTTTGATGGGAACACTGAGTTCATGCTGTCTTAGGATGGAAACACGGCGCTGCACGAGGTCTCCTGGCACGGGTTCTCTCACTGCGTCAAACTGCTGACTAAGGCCGGAGCTGACATCCACGTCAGGAACAAGGTGAGAGGATCAAGTTGTTGGGGTCTTATTTACCTACAGGTGACTTCAGAAACTCACCTGCACCGTTTCCCAGAAGATTCTGGCATGCATCAAAGTTTTCATGTCTCAGATTTTTTCTTCTTCAAACACTGAAGATCACTTTGGCTTCATGTGTGGTCAAGTTAATAACCTGCACACCAGCAGAGAACACAGTTCAAGACAATCAGATGTGACTACCCACTTTCACCACAAGGGGGAGTGTTCTGCTCAGCTGGACGTGAACAGAATCCCAACACTGAACCGGGCTGAAGTGTGATCTCATCAGTGAGCTCTTCTGTTTGAGTATATTTGCAGGTTTGAACCCTACATGAAACATATTCAAGTCTCACTCAGAGTCCTTTCTGAAGCTTCCACTCAGGCCTCGGCAGCACGGGGGGAGTCAAACTCTTTAAGCTTCAAGAGCTTCACAAAGGATGGATTCATGTAGGAAGCACTAATCCCACAGTGTCAGCCAGTAAAGGACCAATGCTGTATTCATGTTTTGCACCAGCTCGCCTCTGAGTGGAAGATTTTGGTTTTGAGAGTTTTATATTTCTCTCTTGATTCACAGGTTTCTGTCTTTATTAAGTATCAACACATTAAACACAAGTCAAAGCAACAGAAGCTGAAGAGCTCATCGTATAAAAATGTGCTGTGTGTTTGATAAAAACTCATCTTTTCATCCTCCTGTGGATCCTCAAACTCCAGGTACTCCGGCCTCCTCGCACAGTCCAAAAAAAACATGCAAACCAGGGTGATCGGTGACTCTAAGTTGCCCGTAGGTGTGAGTGTGTGCGAATGGTCGCCTGTCTCTCTGTGTTAGTCCTGTGATAGGCTGGCGACCTGGGCAGGGTGTGCCCCGCCTTGCGCCCAATGACAGCTTGGATAGGCTCCACCCCACGCGATCCTGGAAGGGGCAAGCGGCGCCTGATAAAGGATGGATAGATGTTTTTTTACTCCTTGTTGCAGCATTAGACTCTCAGGTGTTTTTGCAGCTTTAACGTTACACTCAGGCACTGCAGACTAATAATAGTCATAATAGTTACTGATGTATTCATGAGGTCAAAGGTCACATGTGATGTTTCGTGTCTAAAGTAGAGACAGGGGTCTAAATGCTGAATCCCTCCGTGGAGCCGTATTCACTCTGTTGTTTGATTTTGACCCAGGCAGGTAACACAGCTCTTCACCTGGCGTGCCAGAACGCACACGCTCAGACCGCCCGCCTTCTGCTGCTGGAAGGATCCAAACCAGACACCAAGAACAACGTGAGTCCTCCGAGCCCACAATGCACCACTTCCAAACTAACATACAACGCCGACTCTCTGCTGTGTGTTTGTCACGATGCCGAGACGAGAGAGCGGTGTCACAGATCAAGGTGTTTCTCGTTCCAAGGTAAACTCTGTTTTGGTTCCAGATGGGAGACACGTGTCTGCATGTAGCAGCTCGGTACAACAACCTGACCCTGGTGAAGATCCTGCTCAGCTCTCTGTGCTCTGTGACCGAGAGAAACCAGGTACAGTAAGTTTGAGTCTGAGTCAGAGTCATGGTGCACTGGAGGAATCAATCAATCTTTATCTATGAAGCACCAAATCACAACAAACATTCTCCTCAGACTCTTTCCAAACAGAGCAGGTCTAGACCGTCCTCTATGTTCTATTATTAACAAAGACCCAACATCAAGACTGGATCAGATCCAGTCCCATCTTACAGACAGGACTCAGTCTGATCTCATCTTAATCCACCATGAGCAGAGCACTTTGCAGCATTTAGCAAGTTACAGTGGCAAGGACAAACTTCCTTTAACAGGCAGAAACCTCCAGCAGGGCCAGACTCTGACGTTTGTTTGGCTGCACACTTGACACCCCTCTGTGTCAGGTCCTCTTGAAGAATCTGTGACATGAACACATGCTGTTCTGCACACGTGTGTTTGTTTTCCTGCAGTCGGGGGACACAGCTCTGCATGTGGCTGCAGCTCTGAACCACAAGAGGACAGTGGAGCTCTTACTGGAGGCAGGGACTGATGGGAAATTCAGGAACACTGTGAGTACCATGTAGGAGCTCACCACGTGGTCACATTTGACTCTGTTTTACTTTCATACCCAGTCTTCATCTCATCGAGCTGAAGCAATGTCACACTGTTGGTTTCTCTCACTGAAACAAACTGAACGTCAGAAACAACAGATTGAATCAGGTTTAATATCTGAGTTTTGTGCACTGTCCGTGTGTTTTCTTTGTATTCCTAATAATTCTTCTGTTCCCTCATAGGCCGGTAAAACAGCTCTCGACAAAGCCAGAGACAACAACCACAAAGATGTGGCGCTCCTCCTGGCCCGAGCTCCTCAGGTTGGTGTTCTTGTTTTTTTTAAATAAGACTGATCTGGTTGTATGAAGAATCAGCTGAGCTTTATGACTCTCTAAACTGTGAGTCTAACTGTTCCCAGTCACTGAAATGTAAAAAGGGGTTGAGGGCTCTGTAGTTGAAGTCACTGCATCCTCAAATGCAGGTTAAAACCATATATAAACCTGATCCAGAACCACAGAGACTTCTCTGGACCTGAGCCCGTTTAAGATGGACTGAGGGGAAGTGGAAAACTGTCCTGTGGTCTCATAAATCAAAATCTGACATTCTTTGTGGAAATCATGGACGCTGTGTCCTCCTCTCTAAAGAGGAGAGGGACCCCCGGCTTGTTATCAGCTCACAGCTCAAAGCCAGCGTCCATGATGGTGGGGGGATCATAAGAGTCCATGGCATGGGTAGCTTCCACATCTGTGAAGGCTACATTAATGCTGAACAATATATACAGGTTGAGGATCAACATATGCTGCCATCCAGACAATGACGTCTTCAGGAAGACCTTACATATTTCATTAAACCACATCCTGCAGGGATTACAACAGCATGGCTCTGTAGTAGAAGAGTCCACGTGCTGAACTGGCCTCCCTGCAGTCCTGAGACAGTTACAATCAGCTGTTGAGAACTGAGCATGTGCAGTACAAGTGTCCTCAATTCCTTTAGTTTCTGAGTAGAGGTTTGAATGTCCTCGTCTCTTCCACTGAGCAGAGGTTCTGTTTCTGTTCAGGTGCATCGCTTCATGAGAAAAACAATCAAGAGAAGAAGAGAGAGACAGAAAGCTGAGAGGAGGACCCAGTCTGACCCAAGGGAGGATACTCTACCACACAAAGTAAGGACACGGATGTTTCTCTCCAGAGGGTCAGGAGATTTGTCTCATGAGCGGTTATTTTGTCACGATGCATTAAACCTCTAAAACCGTTAAAAGTGTGTTTTAATCCCTGTGTTTGGATTCATGCTTTACTCCAGAAGAACAGCAGCTCAGGTTTCGAGGAAACCCGCTGCAGTGAACACAATGCGGTCCAGGTGAGTCCTCACAAACACAAAAAACAGAGGCAGCGTAACCACAAGATCCGGGCCTCCATCAGCAACCCGTGCAGCCCCCAGCAGAGGAGGAGACGCCAGGCTCAGGTGGGTCAGACTTAAAGCCCGTCCGTATTAAGTGAGTAAAATGAAAAATAGAAACATAAATTAAAATGCCCTACAGCTGCTCGGACTCTTTGCACACCACCAGCCAGCATGTGGCAGCAAACAGGCTACCCCCCCTAAATTTAAGACATGAAGAGTGAGGCATGCAACATCACGCCGAACCCTGCTGCGTTTTGAACATGAGAGAAGAGTTTAAAGCTGAAGTCACGGAGAGAGCGACTCTGCTCTCTGGGACTCCAAACAGGATTATGATTCACTACATGAATGTCACGCCGTAATGAAGAAGACTTGAAACCAGAGATTGAGACTGTTCAGGGAGATTAAACATGTTCCTATGTAATGAATCATTGGAGAGGGGCTGTGTTAATCTACAATCTGACTGATATCACCACATCGTCCCGTTTCCACACACTGAACCTTTAATACCTGACCCTTAAGGTCACTCCTCCGTCCTGAGACTTAAGAGTCAAAAATAAATCATCAGTTTAGCTCAGTTGGTAGAGCAAGCGTTTCGACAACCGAGGTCCTGGTTCTGGTCCTGGTCCTGATTTGGCACACCTCCTCTCTCCACACATGTCCTGTCTCTCTCAAGCTGTCAAAGCAAAAAGGAAAACTTAGAGGAGTTCTCAAACAGCTTCTGTTTTTCTGAGTCCTCTGCAGGCCGCGAACGGAGACGAGGATCTTAGAAGAAGGAGGAAGGACTTCCGCAGTAAGAGAGACCGGCTCTGTGAAGATGATGATGAAGATGAAGACAGCCCTGCTCTGAATGGAAAAACATACCAGATGTACACTCTGTATCGGGACAAGGACGGGACCATCAGACAGGTGACTGATCTTCCTTCAGACGTGTTATAAAGCTGTGAGAGCTTTTCTTTAACGAGGCAGAGTGTGAGGAACTCTGACCTCTGATCAGCAGCTCTGTTATGAAACCATCGTCAAGATACTCTGTGGCATCCCCCCTGTCTGAGCGCGCTCTGTGTGATCTCTCCTCAGGCTCCAGCTGATGGATGTCACTGTGAGCCGCTGCTGCAGAAGCTGGAGGTCCAACTGAAAGCCACGCAGGAGGAGATGAGGCTGCACATCCTGAACATCCAGGAGCAGGTCGGCTGCAGGCTGGGACAAATGGACCGCAGGAACCGGCACCAGGTGCTCCTCTTCTCACTTTCCTTCCCTGTGAGGAGCTTCTTTAGCTGCTCCACCTGCAGGAGTGAGAAACAGCCGGCGGGTATCTAACGTCTGTGGAGTTAGTGTGACGTACAGAGGCGGGCCTTTAGGCTCCTCGCTAACATCTACAGTGTTCCCACCTGTCAGTCAAGTCAGCTGTGCCTCTTATTATGCAAAACTGATCATCTTAACAGCTTCCAAATGTGTTGAAATTAAAATTTTAACTTCCTGATGGAGTTAAATGTTTGATGCAGCTTTTGTAACACTGGTCTTTGTTTTTGCTCGTTATTCAGATCAAAGTGTTGGACATCCTGAATCAAGAGAGAGCTGCAGCGGAGAGGAGGAGCATGAGTTACAGGATCGAGCAGAGAGTCGCTCAGGGGAGAGAGGAGACGCTGATGACACAGGTACAGGTTACTGCCTCCAGCTAAGCCTGAGGATGGAGATCAGCTCACCCGTGGTGTGAAAACAGACGACTGAACTTCGGAGTGTTTTTTCTCTCTCGAGTGAAACTCCAGCAGCAGCGTGTTGAACAAGCTGCAGTTTTCTAACAGGTTGTGTTGTTTAGTTTTAAGATGAGGTACTGAGAGAAGACTCTCTAAGGGGGGCCGGTCAGCTCAGAGGGTTGGAACACGGTGCCAAATTAATGCTCTCAATCCCCGTTCTCACCCGTGACTGACGCGTAAACTGGGATTTAGTGACATCCATGTTGTGTTCCTGGTTGTGGTTCAGGATGGAGTCTGTCCTGGGTCTGTCACAGGGTTGATGTTACAGCAGCTTTGTTTCCTATCTCAAGCAGGCAGCAGTGAGTCACGAGCTGAAGAGGTGGTGTCTGTCTCAGCTGAAAGACAGAGAGGTCCAAATCCCTGCCAAAACCAAGTACTACAAACTCCTCCCCTCGCCGTCCGTGGAGCAGTGCGTGGGCGACACTGAGCTGGAGTCCCTCCCCCTGCTGTCCGTCAGATCCGGAGACAGCAGCACGTCGCTGGCTACCTACGTCAACATCCTGCCGTCCAAGTCCTCCCACAGTCTGGAGGTCCTGGAGCAGGACCAGAACGGGAGCGGGACGTACTTTGAAATGAAGGTGGACAGGTCACCAGGTATGTTCAAAACATGAAATCAACAGGAGACATTTAAAGGTTCAATCAGCAACATCTCACAGTGACCCACGCAGACAGTCAGCACAGCGCAGAGCTACCTTTCATGATAGGTAATATTAGAAACGGGGACTGGACTGGAGCTGGATTCTCTTCTCTGGATAAAGTTTGGTGACTCGACGACCTCAAAACCAACTTTTTAATCTTTAAATCTCATCAATCTGAAATATCTGTGTTCTTTCCATCCGTATTTAAAATCATACTTGTTGAACAGATCCTCTGTGATCCTCTGGTACTGATCTATAACCCCCCTCCCTCTTTCATCAGATGATTACGAGAACACAGCCCTGTTTCCTCTGCCTGCCCAGAGCAGCTCCGGCCTCCTGCTGGGCTCTGTGGACCCCCTCTGGCAGCCTCCGGGAATGCATGCGGAAGGCTTCTCCACCAGCAGCACGAGCTGGTCCAGCATAAGCGACCAGGCACCCAGACTGATCCAGCATCAGGATCAAAGCTTCGATAGGAGCCACTTTGCAGAGCTGATGAGTGCCCGCAGGCGGACAGGGCTCCACGCTGAGGGAACCAGGACACTGGAGTTCTTCATCGACCATCCTGCAGAGCCCACGTTCATCCAGGAGAGGAACAACCTGCACGCCAAGGAGGTGAGGAGGCTGATAAGTGGGAATAAGAGGTGGTTTATATTCCAGTGCACAAAACTGCAGTTCCTCCTGTGTCCACTTGAGGCTGTCTCTAAATGTGAGTCCAAAGCTTCAAGTCGACAACCTCAGAGGTTTCTGCAGGGTTAGAGTAAACCTCATCGTGGCTTCACTCCTCGTGAACAAAAATGTGAGGAGGCGAGGATGAAGATGGTCACTTACTAAAACCGCATACCGAGATGTTGATCTCCTTATGTTGATCTCCTTACAGATGTTTCTGTAAGATATCTAAAAACTCTGAACCACAGCTGATCTGAGCTCCATCACAGGTGTGTCGTTTCCTCTCAGGTGACGCAGCGTTTCTTCGAGACCGTGTCGGTCCAGCTGGAGCGTTGGTACGAGCGGAAGATCGAGGAGGTTGAGCAGCAGACGGAGCGCCGGTCCGAGCACGACAGGAAGGAGCTGCAGCAGCGAATCAGCGTGCTGGAGGAGGAGCTTCAGAGGCTGAGGACCAATGAGAGCGAAGAGTCATTAACGCAGCCTGAATGAAACCTTCATTATCTTTAAAGTTTTTCACTTTGATTGAAAAATTATTCATAAACAAACTTTTACTCACAGACGTGTTTTATTTATACAAACTGAATTATTGTAATAAAGTGTTGAAAAGGTTAAATACGTGATAACAGTGGTGCTGCACTCATTACTCCACACTTCACTGAGTGCACTTTGGTTTTTCTTGTTTTGCCACATATCATTATTTTATTATTACTGATGCTTTTCATGTTGCAGTACTTTGGTAAACATTAAGTTGCTGTTTAAAGTGAGTATCAGTCCATCGATTGGAGGACGTGTCGACGAGTTCAGATCTGGTGTCAACAAACACAGCAGACAAAGTCCCGCCCTCCTCCCCGCCGCTCAGCTGTCCATCAGGCCGCCGGGGGGGGCGGAGCTCCTGGTGAAGCAGCCACTGGTTGTGTAACCCAATGATCCTGGTGTGACATCTGGCTTTTGGCCTCAGCGACCACAGCCACAGCTTCTGAAGGGAAAATCAAATCAATGCTCCATTGACTCTGTCAGAGCGCGATGGAAACCTAATTAAAGGCCCTGCAGGCACAGCTGGTCATTTTATGCAGCCAAGCACCGGACCTCTCAAATCAAGCCGGTAATATGCACTATTGCTTTACTCTGCGCGCCGAGGGTGGCGGTCTGCTTCTGTCAGCATTCAATATGTTTAAAACTCAAGCCTGTGTCATGCAAAGGTTTAATAGTATTTTGACAAACAGCTGTGCCTTCTAATCGAAATTACATTACTAAGTACACAACACACAACTGGACTAATGCATGTGCTGCAGAGAAGTCTGCAGGATTAACATACAGCGCTCTCTCAGTGCAAAGTATGGAGGCCCTGGGAGCTCAGTGCTCTGAGAACATGCAAATACAGAAACTAAAAAGCAAATCAAGAAACATTTTCAGTGATTCTCTCCTGCACTTCTTTTTCTAAATGTTGCATCGAGTGCTCAGGAACAGAGAGAGAGAGACATCAGAGAGACCCAACGCGATTATCCTGAACTCAAAAGTCCGGATTTATTCTCTTAAATCTGATTCATAAAGACAGATCCGGAACGTACTCTCAGACAGCCGATTCTGGTCTCACCTGACGCCTGACGAACACACAGTTCATCACATTCAGTGTCTCCTCTTGCTGTTTGTTGGGTTTCTGTTGTTGTAATAAATCCGTTGTTGATCTAAGCGTGCTGTCTGTGTCTTGTTTGCCTTTGTAGGTCATAATCAGGCGTCGCTGTTAACCTCAGTCTGTTTGATGACTCCAGTGCGAGTCTGCTTTTTAGTGGAACATCGATAAGAGTCTCTTGATCTGACTGCAAAGTAAAATGAGCATAATACATAGAAAGCTTTGTCAAGTCAGGAGTGATCAGGTTGATTCGTCGAGTTGAATCGTCGCCGTAGCACATCATAGGTCTGCATAACGTGTGCCAGGTCTGCATAAGGTGCACCAGGTTTGTATAACATGCACCTCCTCTAAAATGTAACTACAGGTTGAAACGACGCAGAGTCTCACATAGGAAAATAAATTTAGAGAGGAGATCTCAAAAGTGTTTCATTCATGTCTCCTAGACAACAATGAGATCTGTTTGAAAGCAAAATGAGACTATAGCTTATGTCTCCTGTTTCTCATTCTTGCCTTCAGAAAAAAAGTTGCAAAAAGTCTCAGCTTAGTCTCCCTTTCAGTTCAAAAGGAGATCTGGTCAGAATCTGAAATGATTCTCAGGTATTTCTCAAGTTTTGTGACTCCTTTGAGCTCAGGTGGAGAAATCAGGGAGCTCTCTCAATTGTCTGGTGGCCTAGCGGACTAAGCGCCCCACATACAGAGGCTACAGTCCTTGTCGTAGGGGTCGCCAGTTTGATTCCTGAACAGTCGACCATTTCCTGCATGCCTTCCCCCCACTCACTACTCCCCACATTTCCTGTCTCTCCTCAGCTGTCCTGTCAAATAAAGGCAAAAAGGCCAAAAAATACATTTAAAAAAAGAGAAGAAAATTAGCCATTAATGAGATCTCTCATTTAAGTCTCAAATAAGACTCATGTTATGGTCTCAACAAATTTCTCCTAGTGAATTTTAGGAGAAACAAATGAGAAACAAATGAGAACAATTTGAAACTTGAATGAGGCTGAAGTGAGGATCTCAATTTTGTCTCCAGATACTTAGAAGAGAAAGCTTTGAGCAGTAAAATTTTCCTCTGGGCTGGCTCAATGGTCTGAGTCTCGTCCAATGATACAAAACACTTCACAACAACGTCACACAATCTGGGCTACGCGATGTTCCCCGTGATCACCAGGTCAATATCAGGCAATGTCCTGGTCCAAGTCCTTAAAGAGCATCCTGTGAGATCTGTTATTGTTACTAGCCTAAAAAAAACCCATGTTTATCTACATCCAACACACGTCAGGGTTAGGTCAGGGCGATCATTCCTCTGATTCTGAATAAAGACCCATCTTTACTTTGTTAATATGGACATAAATGTGTTGTGAAATGCAAATTAATGGAGTTTTAGTTGGATTAAAATGTGATTCGTTATTGAAATTCTGCGATTAATTACAATCCGAAAAAAGAAACATTTTACAGGCCGACTTTTTCAATTCTAAATTTTAAAAACAGAAATTTAAAGCTGGTTTGATTCTGATGTTTCTCTCTCTCTCTGTGAGCTGATTATTTTTCTCACACATCAAACATGAAAACTGTTTCTGCAGCAGAGCCGAGGAGCATCCACCGTGAGCTCAGAGATATTTGTTTCAAACACTCATTTTTACCTCTGGTTTTGATCTCCACCAACAAATAATAACGACAACAAATAACTCCCAGCCCCTGGTCATGTGTTTTTCCTGTAAATGTCTCTTTTTCCAGTATTGAGTATTTTTCACAGAACGACATGTCTGCACAGACTTTGTTGAATTGAATTATCACAGCAGGGAAGCCAGCCGGTCATGCATGCACGTACAAGCACACAGCAAATCCCAAATAAAGAGCTGCGTAGAGATGGTGCACACAGCTTCTGTTAAACCACATTATCAGCATCAGATGAAGCTGAGTTGCTGCCTCTGTTGGCTCAGTTACATCTTTATGTTAAGGGCTGTATGTGAAAGAGCGACCATAAACAAATATCGCTTCTCGCTGTCAGAGAGGCAGATATTGACGGCACTGGTTGGCGTTGGCACTGTTGGTGTGGGAGAAGGGAGGGGGGTTGGGGGGCATTGTCCCGTCGGGAGGGGATCGATTGTCACATCCTGTGAACCCTGCATGTAACACGGGAGAGCACTCCAACACACAGCCAGCACAACAACACACACAGATACACAGAGAGACAAAGACCGAGGAGAGCCGAGGGATGTGGGCTGGAGGTCGGGGACCCACGCAAGAAGACCACCAAACACCTCCATGGGGTAGCCACACAGACTCGTCCAATTCCTGGGATGCTTTAAACACGATGACGTGCATCAAGAGGCAAAGAGGGAACCCATACCACTGATATGTAAGTGCTCTTCAAAATGGTTGCTTAGCTGTGATTTCAGATCCTAAACAAGCTAATAGGTGGTCGAGGAACGCTCGTCCAAAAGCTGTCTCCTCAGACGGCTTGAAGTTGCAGACTCCTCGATGAAAGAAGTCTTACTTTTGGAAATACTGCTTTCTACCAATTTTCAAACCATTGCAAACGCTCTTTGGTTTAATTTGCAGCCTTACTGAGTGGAAAATCCACCGTAACACAGTATTAGCGTGTTAGTTCTGCCATTACGGGGCCTGAGTTTATTTTGTGCGTGTTGTATGAGCGTGGAAAGACATCAAAAATGTGGTGCAGGTCACGGCAATGACATGATTGAAAAGAGGATGTCCAAGCTCCCATGATGTGCTCGAAACAGAATCAGAGGGATCACATGTTGAAGCTTTCTATGAGGCATAGGGAAATGACTCAACCAGGACCAGTGTGGGCGGTGTGGCTCGATCCCAGGTCCCCAGAGTCCATACTCTGAAGCGAGCAAGACACTGAATCCCAAACTGCTCCGGGCAGCAGAGCCAGCAACGTGTGAATGCATGTGAGCTGGATTAGTTCACCCTGATGGACTCTGCATGACATCCATGGGTGTTTTAAAGACGGCTGTGAGAGCTTTGTTTTCCTCACTTTTCAATCCTTCATGAATATAACTTCTGTTTATGGTGGAATTTCAATGTAACAGGGAATGCATCAGTCAATGAACAGATGAAGTTCATCACAAATCCAGACCAACGGGACTTTGTGTGTGCTACGACAGGCCTCGTTTATAACATGGCTGTACATCACATGACTAAGAGTTGCCTGCAGCACCTGATTGGATGAGCACAGTGCTCACTAGGATGCTAAAAGAAGAGACATAGAAGAAGTAGTTCTCAAATTTCTCCAGAGCTCGTAAATATTTAGAACATCTGAGCTTCGAGTTCTCCTGCAGATCTCAGCTCAGACTCCGAACAATGAGCCCTTCAATAAATACTGGGCTCTGTTGTCCTAAAAGGTTTTGGTTGGTTGACATGTTTCTTCATTATCAAGAAGAAGCTGTGTAGTTATTTCATCAATTTCCTTAAAACTAGCCTGCAGCCGGAAACTCCACATCTGGAACCGCTGCTGAAATCCATCCACGTTTAGAGGTCAGCTGCTTCAGGAAGTCAAACATACCAATCAATCAATCTTTATTTGTATAGCACCAAATCCCAACAAACGTTCTCCACAGACTCTCTCCAAACAGAGCAGGTCTAGACCGTACTCTATGTTCTTTTATTAACAAAGACCCAACATGAAGACCGGATAAGATCCCGTCCCATCTTACAGACAGGACTCAGTCTGATCTCATCTTAATCCACCATGAGCAGAGCACTTTGCAGCATTTAGCAAGTTACAGTGGCAAGGACAAACTTCCTTTAACAGGCAGAAACCTCCAGCAGGACCAGACTCATGTTAGACACACATCTGCTGAGACCTACCGTGTTGGAGAGAGGGATAAAGGGAGATGAACAGAGAGAGAGAGAGATGATAGTGGTGAGACGGATAGTAGTAGTTGTAGCAGCTGGAGTCTGGCACGTCCACAGCAGCAGAGATCCAGAGGAACCTACGAGACAAGGGAGCTCAGGGACTCCAGAAAGGTCTATGGTTAGTGACTTTAATGGGACAGGGAGAAAGAGGGACCAAAGAAGCTAAACTACATGTTTGTGAGCTGTTAAGTTAATTCTGCAGAAACTCTGTGTTTTGTCGTCATCGAGTGGATGACAGAAACAACAGTTCTGATAAACGCTGAATCTGAACCTAACAGGCCCCATGTTTACGGTCTAAGTGGTATACCCATCTCTAGTGTATGAGTTGTCTTCTTGGTTGCCCATTGGACTCACCGACCCAAAGCCAGGTGCGAGTCCCTGCCCAGTTAAAGTCCGTCTAACCCAGGTGAGGTCCATTAAAGAGGTAAACAAACGGCCAGCTAACAGTCTGTAGTAAACATTCACACAAGTCCCCACCAGACTGCTTCAAACTGCAGCTGTTTGGCTTCCTGTTGCAGGTTTTCCTTTTCTTTCATGATGCTCAAACCTCTGGCAGTGTCTTGAGACCTCATTGGTCACATCAGCAAGTAGAACTGATCTAATCCCAGGTTTTAATCTATGACCTCATCAGTTTTATATCAGCATCGTCCTTGTCTTGTTGTCTTGTGAGGGTAACTTGTTGTTGTGCATGCTGTGTCTCTACAGTTTGAGGACATGTGGCATTGAAGAGGTGAGAAGCTGACCATGGGTGACTGGAACCTGCTGGGCAGCATCCTAGAAGAGGTCCACATTCATTCCACCATCGTGGGAAAGATCTGGCTCACCATACTCTTCATCTTCCGCATGCTGATCCTTGGCGCCGCCGCAGAGGACGTATGGGACGATGAGCAGTCTGAGTTTGTCTGCAACACTGACCAGCCGGGCTGCAAGGCGGTCTGCTACGATCGTGCCTTTCCCATCTCCCTCATCCGGTTCTGGGTCCTGCAGGTCATCTTTGTGTCTGCACCCTCGCTGGTCTACATGGGCCACGCTCTCTACTGTATCCGGGCACTGGAGAAGGAGCGGCACCGGAAGCGAGCTCAGCTGAAGGACGAGATGGATGACGCTGAGATGGCAGTGGATGCACATAAGCGCATAGAGAAGGAGCTGAGGAGGCTGGACGAGCAGAGGAAGGTGAAGAAGGCTCCTCTCAGAGGGTCTCTGTTGAGAACCTACATCATCCATATCCTTACACGCTCTGTGGTGGAGGTCTGCTTCATCCTGGGCCAGTATGCACTCTATGGTATCCAGCTGGAGCCACTCTATAAGTGTGAGCGGCTGCCCTGCCCCAACAGTGTAGACTGTTACATCTCCAGGCCCACGGAGAAGACCATCTTCATGGTCTTCATGATCGTGATCGCTGGTGTGTCATTATTCCTGAACATCCTGGAAATATCTCATCTGGGCGTCAGGAAGATCAAACAGACTCTTTATGGAGAGAGGTACACGGAGGATGACAGTTTGATTTACAAAAACAAGCGGAAGACATCCTTACCGCAGCTCTGTGTGATGAGTAATGTATCACCTCACAACGGGCCTCTGACTCAGACCTTTAAAGTCATCCCTGAGGCAAACATCAAGTCTCCCTTTTTCAACACGGGGCTCAAAGCCAGCCACGATGCACAGAGACAATACAGCCTGGCTCACCTGGTGCAGTCCAGCTTCATCTACCCGCAGCCCAGGATGCCGCTGATGACTGGCCAGAACTGTGCCCCCCAAACCCACGAAGGCCAAGACGTCCACATGGTGGACAACAATCAGGGCTGGTCTTCCGCAGTGTCCAATGAGGAGGGGATTACAACAATCCATAATGATGGACCCAACAAGGGAGAACACCTCCAACCATGCCAACTGCAGCCATGCCATATTGAAGCTCTGCTGTCCAGCAGCAACATCAGGCCCAACACTATCAGGGAGCAGTATGAGGACGAGCGCAGGGACTCCATAGCAAGTCATAATCAGGTCATAATGCCCAACCCCAGGAAAACTAGCTTCATGGTCAGACCTCCCTCTGAGAGTTTGTCCTCCATGACTGGCTCCACCAGCCCATCCTTACATACCTCAGAGGAGTCGGACGAACTGGGATCCCTGCAGGGAGACATGCCCATGATGCCTCCTCCTGGAGGCCGCAGAATGTCAATGGTAAGTATCCTGGAGATTAATTAATGTGTGGGAATCATTCAGCATCCATGAAACTAAGAAAGAGAGTTCACCCGACAATCCAGGGTCAGGTCTCCTAAAGTTTGATCCTACACTGGCGGTTAAAGTTCTGAGTCCTGAGGCGAGACGTCTCCAAGGACTTCAACCAAGTTCAGTTTGAGTTTGGGATGAACTTTGGATTACCATGAGCTGGATGAATGAGAACTTACTGAGTTGTCTGTTTCTATATGAAAACATGAAGCTAGTGAAATATGAAAGAAGTCAAGAGAGGACACTCTAGTGAGTGAAAAGTTGGGTTAGGTTATTCGTAGATTTAGTTTACAACGAGCGAGTCCTTTTCCACAATCAGCCTCAGATGATAGAGACAACAGTTCTCCAGACTGAAACAGAGACCCCAAACATAAAGATAAACGTGGTCCACAAATCTAACCATGTGACGCCATATGATGACAGAATACTCGACACAAGACGGATTAATGAGTAGTCACAGATCAGGAGAGAGAGGGGGAGATAGTTCACTTCCTGTGATCAGGACACAGACCGATAATGACAAACTGGCAGCCTCAGTCCACTCGATGTTTTCAGTGGAAGAAGAAATCAAACTGCTCCGAAGTCATTTCAGATAACGCCGTTCACTGTTGACAGGAGGCCAAACAAAGGAGAGAAACTCAAACGGAGAAGGAAGAGCCGACAGAGTTAATAACTCTGACATTCATCTTACAGAGTTAGACTCCTCTAATGAAACATCCACATTTAAAAAAACTGGAGGAGGGGTCCACATTTTTTAGATCTGACTTTAAATAAATCAATGAACAAAAATAAAATAAAAAATAAATAAATCTAAATAAATACATAAATGAATACAAATAAATAAATATATGAATAAAAATAAATACATATAAAAAATAAATCAATAAATCAATAAAAAATAAATCAATAAAAAATCAATAAATCAATAAATCAAAATAAAATAAATACATATTTAAATTAATATATAAATAAAAATGTAAATAAATAAATAAATAAAATTGAAAAAAAAAGTCAATTTTTTTTACTGGCTCCACTTTTTTTTACAGTTGCCCTTATCCTTGTTGGTAAAAATTAAAAGACAAACAAAGTAAATAAATAGTTTTGTAAATTGCATGACCAAAATAAAATGTATATACTGTATGTCTCTTTTTTAATTTGGCCTCTAAAGAGATGATTATTGAACACAAAACTTAATGGGAAGACATCTAAAAATATGAAGCTAAAGCCAGTATAAATTACATGGATCATAAATAATCATTTACTTAGTTATTAAGTCCAAACTGAGCCTTTCACTAAACAGTAAACAAAGTAATTTTTATCTTTTCTACATTTTTAAATGTTGGTTTTTACTTTATGTTTGTGTTTTATTGATTTATGAATGAACCCATAACTACTTTTTTCCCCTCCTGCTCGGCAACATAGATTCCTATTTTATAAAATATTTTGAAATGTAGTCGAATATCTTCAAAAAGTGCAAAAGACCTCCCATGATAACAGATTTTCACCTCAAGATTATTGTGGGCAAATAAAATCCTGATAACGAGCTTGTTCTGATATTTATGGAAAACGTATAAAATAAAACAATCAGACTAAAGAAGCGAGACGAGGACGCAGCGACAGGTTACCTCATAAACTTTCTGATGAACATGATTAACTCTCACTCTGACGTCATCTTCCGTTTCTAATGAAGCTCAAAGTTTTATTTTATTCTCGACAGAAACTTGAACTCACCGTCTTCTTCTGCGTGTGATTCTGCGTTACACATTGTCCTCGAACGCCTCGTCTTTATACAAAATCCCCCAAAACCTCCCGGGCTGGTGAGGAGACTTTGTTCGGGTGCAGGTAGAGCACCTCGCTGTCATCCGTCGTCTCCTCCGACTTCATTGGTGCTGCAGTAGAAGCCACACGCCGCGGTAAAGGCTCGCCAGCTAGCTAGTTAGTCTTCGTCTTATTTTGCTTCTTCTTAGTCTTCCCTCCGTTTTAAAGCGGGTGCAAACCAGCCTAAAGAACCTGTAGCGCCCCCTATGAGCCGATTAGTTGCACAGTATCACCATTTTTATAAAAGCGGTTATCGTCATCTGGGATGTATCATGACCCCAGATTGAACAAATATAAATCAGTGATGTCAAGTAAATACGGCTCAGAATTAAGTACGGATTAGCATTAGCAGTAAATGTGATGGATTGTTTGAAGTTGTTTAAGCTAGCTGCAGGTTTAAAGAGAGGTTAGTGCACGGTGAGATTCTCTTAAAGCTCCTGTGAGGAGTTCAATTAATCAGACTGATGTTAACCCTGATGTCTCTTGAGTCTAACAGCAGCTTCAGTAAGGAGACTGATTACTTCTACGAGGTTTGAAAAACCTGTCGGGGTCGGTGTCAGGAGAAGTGACTCTGTTTTGTCTCTTTAAAGGCTGCAGGATGAGATTATTTCCACGAGTACAGGACAGGATTATCAAAGATGGTTTTGTCCACAGGGGGGCGCCAAAACCACCACAAACTAAATGTTCCTGACGGAGCTCTAAGCCCTGACTCCTGACTTGTCCTCAGAGACGTTGGATATCTTCAGGTGTGTGATTTGTCTGACTGCAGCTAACTGTGAATTCCCCTGTTCCTCTTTCAGAGCATGTTTCTGGATATCTCCTCTATCATGAAGAAGTGAAGAGGCTAACACCACGGCCGCAGGAGGGTCGTCCCACCGCCCGGTTTGTGTCACACACTGTGGAGAAACTGTATCAATGATCCAGCCGTCGACATCGATCCATCAAGTCACATGGAGGCCACGACCAATAAGTCTTGATGAGACAGCGGACTCTGTGCCAGAGGCCCAGTATGTTTTGGATCTGAAGCACCTTAACGTCCACATGTGGGTCCGAACAGACGGGATCCTGTTTTTTTTATTTTCCCCTCCATGTGTTGGCTGAATGTTTCAGATAATGAAGCTCCTCAGAGGATCTGTCTGCTGACTGGGACTTTTGAAACTTTAAATACTTTTTTTTTTTTTAAGTCCAAGACTTGATGAGAACCCGTGTAAATGTGTAAAGTCATTTCTATGCAGTCATTTCATGACACATTATGATTCTTTATATTATATCCAGATTAAATGCTTCTTAACAAAACATCAGTCACTTTGTGGACGGGTATCTGATCCTCACAGACGGCACACGCAGGACTCATGCTCTCTGTTTTTATTTCAACAAAAAAAAAAGCCTCCACAAAAGGCTGTTTTTTTTTCCTTTAAAACCTTTTTCATATCAAATAAACGAAACATGACATGTCGCACAATATTTACAAAAATCTAAACAAAACACAGGTCATTGAAACATTCAAAGATAGAAAAGGAAATCTAGTCTGCATCAAACAGTCGTGTTGCAGGTACTAAAAAAAAACAACGAGTAAAAAATGGCTCACCAAAATCTACAAATACAATGAAGAAGAACCCACCGTAAAAAGTTAGAAAGACGCCACAGAGAAGTGTCTACATGTCTATCGTACAGTCGGTACCCATGAGGAGAGGTATGCTGAATCATCCAGGTAGATAAGTGCTTAAAGTCTGTTCAACTAAAAAACATCAGAAGTCTCCGTCAGAGAGTCGAGCGGCCCCCCATGGCGTGTAAACAGATCAGACTTGTCTGCGCTCTCTGCTGAACACCGCCGGAGGTTCAAACGTGTGAGGATGAGATAATGGATGCTGTCCTAAGTCCTGGCTCAGACCCCTGACACCTTCATCAAAGAATCCACATTCATATTTCACAAACAAGAACGGAAACCAGGCCGGTGTTTCTGTCTTATCCTAGAATAATCTAAACTTCATGTAATCCACATTAATGTGACAAATCCAGATTAACATCACATTCTAAGATGAGAATCAGATCTGACCGGCTTCCATTATTCACATTTGTTGCTTAAAACAGGAAGTCTTCAGACTTGTTTGTGTTCTCCTCTGGGAGATCTCCAGATCTTAACTTTCACTTGAAGTAAGAAGCTGATCTGAGTCGGTCACAGGAGCGTGCTTTAAATTAAACGTTATTTCCTAGAATAAAGACTTGAACACTCGCCCAGTTTGCAGTCTTTGAAGCGCGTGCACCAAACTGCTGCAAGTTATATTTCTAAAGTGGTTTTCTTCTCATCGGCGCGCAGGAGCTTCTCATGCTACCAACATTTCACTCCGTCAGCTTTAACTGACGTCTTTTTTATCGTTTGAGGCAAAGTGTTGCAGCTTTAAGAGCAGATTCATCCCTTAGTGTTACGTTTCACAGCATGGCGAGGAAGTTTTAAGTCTCTCAGGCACATCAGAGACTATCAGGTCCTGTGAGGGGAATGACTTTGATTTCTTTATAAGACGTCTTTTGAGACTCTGATAGAAAAACGAGTCATGAGTAAAGTGTTGGCAGGTTTTATAGATGCAGATGTTTCAGCTTCTTTAATTTAACCCTCTTGTTATGTTGCGGGTCAAATTGACCCCTTTTTAAAGTCTATTATAGGCAATATATGCCTTCCAAACCAGCTAAATGCAGCATAAAAATTTGGGCAGCAGGTGTCATGTTAATTTATCAACATTACTTCATAAAAATAAAAAAAATTCAAAATGTGAAATATAATAAACAAAATTGTATGTCATGTCAAACAACTGTATTTATATTTAGGGCTTTACAATGTGCATTAAAACAAGTTTTAACATTGATTTTAATGAAAAACAAGAGTTATCCTCATGGAACCATGATCTGTGAGAATTAAAGAACACCAATGGACTAAGTCTTGATTTAAATGGTTAGTAATGGAGTTAAAATTAGATTTTTGGGGGTTCTGACACTTTTGGATAATTGAATATGCCCCGGGTCAAACTGACCCAGGAACATTATTGCTGATCCAGAGAAAAGAACATAACAGGAGGGTTAATCCTGATATTATGCTAATTTAACTGAACTCACAATCTCTCCCTCGTTTCGACCAAACTGCCAGACTTTGAAAGGAGAGACGGAGAAACCTGGACTCTGCTGTGAAATGTTGTTATCAGGATTATGTCCTCTGGCGTCTCAAAGTTTAACTCGAAGCCGTCCACACTGAGGACCTCAAGGTTTGATTTTTCTTTTTAACCTCCTGACTTTACTGTCGATTCTTTTCCTGCAGCCACGAGCGAAACCACGAGAGATTATTCTTCTGGGGAAACTTACAAACGGAGATGTAAACAAGTGCATAAAAATATAAAACATGAAGACGTGAGAGTTAGGAGATCACATCTTTAGGTAGTCTTGACTTCTTTGCAGAGTTTGGTGCTACAGAATGATTCACGCCACAGGTAGAAGTTCACTGGATGCTTCAAGTAAGTGTTGAACTGTTGGTCCTCTTTTTTTGACACAGGAGCATTTGGCTTTTCCACACGCAGACCCACAGCGGTCAATATGAACGTGAGTCAACAAATCAGAAGTGATGTCTCAGATGATGAAAAGGATTAACGCACAGACGTGTGTGATTTTAAAGTCCAGCTTTTCTAGTTTGAACTCTTTGTTTCGTGTCTCTGACGTGACTCTTTGTTCCATATTGATCACGTTGGGTCTCCGTGTTTCCAGAGGGAGATGTTCTTGGCAGACGTTCATCATAAAACACACTTTAACAAACAGTGGTTAAAAAAACAACAGTGAAATAAAGTCACACTTTGGGTGTTTTTCCCCTTGAGGCGTCAGCCAAAACAAATAGAGCCGGGGTCAGGCGGGGCCACATCGACTTTCTGTGTCACTGCAGGAACTCAGTTTGTAAAAGTTGTGGGGTGAAATCCGGCGTTCCTCTCGGGACAGTTTGGCCGCTGAAACCTCTTTAAGGCAGGAAGTCGTAGCTGCGCTCGTCAGATTCTCGTTTCATCAACACTTTAACTTAGAAAGAAACAAAGAGCTTCATCCCGGGTCTTAATTATATCTTTACAGAAGAAAAACAGCAGGTTATTCACAAAGTTGTAAACATACTCACACCCCTTTAAGTTCAAATATTACAGCGAACTAATAAATGAAACTCTCAACAGTAAAAAACTTTCAAAAAAACATAAATCAATACGGAGGAAGGCCAGCAACCTACTTTTTACATCTACGCCATTTCCTCCACAACCCCCGACACCAAGAGTCCAAATAAATAAATAAACAAGTTCACATTAAGGAATAAAGTCTGAAAACCAGCTGCACGGGGACTTCAGGGACTCTGAGCATGAAGCATGTGAGGAGTCTGAGACCTGTGGGGTTGTTCCGGGTCGGAGCAGATTTCAGGTTTTTAATTTTCTCTCAAAGACCCGAATGTTTTGTAATTCCTGAAAACGTAACGCTCTTACTTTTATAAAGTCATACAGAGAGACAGCAGCTCTTCATTCAACGGGCTGGAATAAATTAAGGGACGTGTATGGAAGCCCTGAGTGGACATAGAGTCAAACATTTATTCACTCTGTTTCCTGAATCTCCACTTTTCCTGTCTTTCTCTCAGGATGACAGAGACGAGGATCATGGAGATGATTTCAGTCGTTCTCTGGAGATATTAGCTTTTGTCATTTATCAGATTTATCAGAGGAAAAAGAAGCTTTTTCTCACGACTCAAATCTTTAACACGGAATAAATTATGATCTACACTAAAAGATGAAGACTCAGAGATCTGGAGGAAATAAGTGGAATGTGCTCGTTATGGCAGTAAATGAAGCTTTGGTTTCTCTAGATCAGGAGATAAATGAATCCATCAGAAGGTTCAAACTGTTATCACTGAGAGTAAAGCAGAAACGTTCTCAGTGAAGAGACGGAGAGATAAAGAAGAGTCATAAAGGAAGAGAGGTCAGAAGATATCTAATAAATAAATCAATAAACAAATCTAACCTTTGACCTCTCAACGCTTAGAATAAAGCAAACACATGTTTGTCTGCTCAGGGCTTCCATAGGAACACAAGTCAGTTGGATTTCTCTTTAAGTACCAATAGTGAAGGGCAGAAACAGCCTGCAAACACTCTGATTCAGCCTGTGAACACTCTGATTCAGCCTGTGAACAGCCTGCAAACACTCTGATTCAGCCTGTGAACAGCCTGCAAACACTCTGATTCAGCCTGTTAACACTCTGATTCAGCCTGTGAACAGCCTGCAAACACTCTGATTCAGTCTGTGAACAGCCTGCAAACACTCTGATTCAGCCTGTGAAATCTGTTAACACTCTGATTCAGCCTGCAAACACTCTGATTCAGCCTGTTAACACTCTGATTCAGCCTGCAAACACTCTGATTCAGTCTGTTAACACTCTGATTCAGCCTGTGAACAGCCTGCAAACACTCTGATTCAGTCTGTGAACAGCCTGCAAACACTCTGATTCAGCCTGTGAACAGCCTGTAAACACTCTGATTCAGCCTGTGAACAGTCTGTAAACACTGATTCAGCCTGTGAACAGCCTGCAAACACTGATTCGGCCTGTGAACAGTCTGCAAACACTCTGATTCAGCCTGTTAACACTCTGATTCAGCCTGTGAACAGCCTGAAAACACTCTGATTCAGCCTGTGAACAGCCTGAAAACACTCTGATTCAGCCTGTGAACAGCCTGTAAACACTGATTCAGCCTGTGAACAGCCTGTAAACACTGATTCGGCCTGTGAACAGTCTGCAAACACTCTGATTCAGCCTGCGAACACTGTGAACCAGCCTGTAAACACTGTGAACGGCCTGTAAACTGTGAACGAGCCTGTTAACAGCCTGCAAACACTCTGATTCCGTCTGTGAACAGCCTGTAAACACTTTGCAGGGCTCTGAAACAGCCTGTAAACACTCTGATTCAGCCTGTGAACAGCCTGTAAACACTTTGCAGGGCTCTGAAACAGCCTGTAAACACTGTGAACCAGCCTGTAAACATTGTGAACAGCCTGTAAACAGCCTGTCAACACTGTAAACAGCCTGTAATTACTATAAACAGCCTGTAAACACTATTAACAGCCTGCAAACACTGTGAACGGCCTGTAAACACAGTGAACCTGCCTGTCAACACTGTAAACAGCCTGTAAACACTGTAAACAGCCCCTAAACACAGTGAACCAGCCTGTAAACACTATTAACAGCCTGTTAACACTGTGAATGGCCTGTAAAGTGTGAACGAGCCTGTAAACAGCCTGTAAACAATGTTAACCAGCCTGTAAACACAGTGAACCAGCCTGTAAACACAGTGAACCAGCCTGTAAACACAGTGAACTAGCTTGTAAACAGCCTTTCAACAGTGAACAGTCTGTAAACACTAGAAACAGTCTGTAAACAGCCTGTAAACAGTATAAACAGCCTGTAAACAGTAAACAGCCTGTAAACACAGAGCAGAGCATTGAACCTGCTGCAGAGTGCGGGGCAGCCACAGAGCAGACGGACGTTGCACTCACCCCGTACACGTGCCGGACCATCGACCCGTCAGCAGCAGATGAATTTGGCATCACCCTGAATCAATAACAGCGATGTGTTTGCTCGGCGCTGCGCTCCACACTCCACCAGAGAAACTGATGTGTGAGCAGAAAATGATCCACGCCGTCACAAAGATGAGAATCTGAACATGTCGGTGTCTTACACCAACACACTGAGCCCGATACGTTCAGCAGGGATATTTACAAAACAAGAAGAGTGCAGCTAAATACATGGTTACCATAAATACAACACTAAAATCTTACCACTCATAAGAACATAAATAAATGCTTCATGAAGAGCACTTCTGATTCATCAAGATGGAGATTCAAAGAACGCACAGGTGTTTGACTCACTGCTTGAATACGAGCACACGTTTTCCTTCTCTTCAGTTATCGACTGTTCATTTTAGAATCCTGTGAAGTGAAGAAACAGTTTGTTGTTTCTTTGAGGCTCGGCCTGAAAGTGTAAACGTGTGTCGATGGGGACGCACACTCTGAAAACACTGCAGCAGAGCTTCCTCCTTTAATCCTGTTTCATTTTGGTAATTCAGCTTCTGTCGCCTCTGAGGCGGTTTATTTCTCATCAGCTCGTTTAAAACGTGAAAAGGAAACAAAGATTTTATTAGCTCTGCTACTGAAGGCCTAGTCTTCACAGGACCTGAACTTAAATAAATACAGAACAACCCTCCTGCCTTTGATTGAGCAGAAATGAAATGAACAGAGGAATGCTGCAGCTCTCTTTGGCGATCAAACCGACACCTGTGTGGTCTTTAAATCTCCTGGATCGTCGTCAGACTGGATCTAAGTGCCGCCGTCACACTGTGTTTGTCTGGCAGTGCTTCGACTTTGTGACGTAGTTCTGACTCTTTCATACGAAAAGTGTATAAACCTCGGTCTGAGTACAAAAAGAACGTAAAAGTGAAGCTCGACAGAGGCAACTTTGCATAATGAGAGTTCATTTGACTGATGTCGTACAAACACACAGCTTTGGTGACAGTTTACTTTATAGCCCTGTGTCACTCAACAATTCACTGATTCAGGTTGGAACAGGAATTACCTGAAAATACACTCATTCGTTCTCCTCCCAGGTGGACATCAGCCTCATATCTGCCTGTTCACCACAGAACTGCAGACAGGAAGTGTTAGCCTAGCTTAGCATGGGGAGTGGAAGTAGCAGGAAACAGCTAGCCTCGAGGAGAAATAACAACCGCGAAGGTGAGTGCTTTTTTTGTGGGAGGGGCTAACTTTAACAAAAAAATGTGTTTAAGGTTTGTGGAAAAATGACTTCATAGCACACCCTCAAGCTAAATGAAGCTCTTGGTGTCAGAGACAGGACGTCATCAGAAGGGCTTGAACCTACAAGCCAGCTTCACGAAGCCGTCCAGTCGACACTTCACAGTATTTCTCAGTCGTTTTGGTACATTTCTTCACATCATTGCGTCACTTCACACATCAAAAAAGCAGTTTCTCATTTATTTGAACAAGTTGCAAATGCTTTGGTAGGCTACGTCCATGCAAATGATCATGTACAATTCTCTGCTGTTTCCTACATTATCAAGCGCTTATGTCATGTTCATCAAAATGTATTATAATGGGTCTCTGTTGAATAGTCTCACCCTCCACGACATTTAGGCGTTAGCTCATCGCCTAAAGGCTGATTTATACTTCTGCATCTCCCCTACGCAGCAGGGGCTGACGCAGACATGAGCCCCACATACTTGCGCGTCGGTGAGTCCGTGTCACGCAGCAATTCTCCGCCGAAACGCCTGAGGGCAGTGCGGTCTCTCTGATAACCGGCCGCCTGCTTCCGGTCCCGCTACGATCTCTGTTTACTTTTCCACAGAGATTCAGAGCGTGTTATGTTAATCTACAGCTGATACATGTTGCTGTTTATCATACAGACATGATTACATGAAGAATAGAGAGGAGGAGATGAAATACACGGCCGATGTGCGGCCGATGTCCGGGATCCCGGAAGTGCTGTAAATGCGGGAAAGACAAAGCCGCCGAGCGGACCAATCACAGAGCTTGCGGTCCGCGTCGGCTCTACGGGGAGTTACACGTCAGCTACGTGCGTAGGCCTCGGCGTAGGTACAGGAGCTACGCGGACCCCCGCCGTAGGGTACGCCGTCGATTCAACGCAGAAGTATAAATCAGCCTTTAGTCTTCACATGCAGAAGTTTTTGAACATGTTGTCAGAATATGCCAATCCTATTTCTGTACATTTCCATCAGACTTCTTTTCTAAATCTGTCCTGAATTGTTAAATTGCTCCCAGGTGAATCTTGACTGTCTCTAACGAAGGCCCAACAGACAGGAACGTCAGGAGGTGTAGGAAGACTGCACTGCATGTCCAGTTTCCCCTATGTTCACATTTCTACTTCTGTTTTCTTGTTTTTTCTTTGTGCTATGCAGTGCGGTCTTGTTCTCTCTGTTTTGCAATGACATGGTCTGTCAACAAATTAAAGTACAAACTGTAGCTGCCAGTTCATTTCAATTCATATAATAATTTAAGTTAAAAACTAGAATAATTTAAGGTGAAAGTATTTAGCTGTTTAATATAAGTTAATAAGAACTTGTTCCTAATAGAAAGTGAAAGCTTCCAGAACATGAGAAAGCGGCGGGGCTTAGCACCTCATGCTTGCCATGCATCAAGGTTAATGCATAGAGGAGGAAGCTGCTGCACATTGAAAGACCTGGGAAGCCAGATATTCATTTATACTCCCTTACAGTTCATGGGGCCAATGAGGTATGTGTTAAAGTTCGTTTGTGTGGCCGAATTCTTTTCTTTGATATGATTATAAGTTAAACAGCATAAAGTTTCCATGTATATTGATTTGATTTGATAAGTAGTGTGTTATGTGTTTATGTAATTTGTGTTTAAGCTTCATCAAGCTGATTTTATGATTTGTATTACAGCTCTCACGGCATGCTCAAAAGGCACAGATTGTGCGAAATAAATGCCCGTAAGAAAAGGAACGCCTTGTGTCCGTGTCTTGACTGGAGGGAGTTACACGAACAGTAATCGCATTAATGTGAATCTTGTCCAGTCTCTTGCAATCAATCTCCCACATACACTAAGGTGTAACTTACAATTTACAATAACTGTCATCAAAACTTAAGCCATGGTTTACATCAGAACGTCCCTCCAGAGTACACTGTTATATTGACAACATGACTCAGCAGTTTGACTGTCTTATCCGTACACAATGACACAAGGACTTGTCACTCTGATGGCACTGACAGGTTCATTGACACAGATATTTACTTTTGAGAGATGAACTCAGGATTTTGCAGGGGATCCATGGTGTTTTGCTGTTTGTACAAATTGTTTTGAGAAATGCACTTACTGTTCTGCCCTGTGATAGGTTGGGGACCTGTCCAGGGTGTACCCTGCCTTCCGCCCGAAGCCAGCTGGGATAGGCTCCAGCCCCCCGTGACCCCTAACGGGATAAGCGGTCAAGATAATGGATGGATGGATGGACATTTGTTCTGCAAATGTCGAGGATGATTCAAGAAATGTACCAAGGCAACTGAGAAAAACTGTAAAGCAACAGAACGATTCGTTTGATTCCTCTTATGTGACGACACAGCAGCTGAGCTGCAGAGTTGTTCTCTTCTTCAAATAATAAAATGTGAATAAATAAATCTTCTCCTTTAACATCTTTAATCGACGTGAAGTCCGCCCTGAAGCTCTTGATGCCGGTTCTAGCTGCTCCCCCCTGCTCCTCCAAGCTCTGCTAGGCTAACCAGCTTCTCACACACAGACGTGAGAGTGATCTCCTCCTCTCAGGGAGGATCGTATTTAAAACGTTGAGCGTTAAAAGTCTGAAATATTTAAACTAATCAACAGTAAGTTCTGACGTAATCATCAAGGTCTGACAGGACTGTAAAATAAAGTGCGAGGACACGTTGACGGGGACGTTACTAAACATTCTGAGGAATTCCTGAGTTTAACCTCCCATGATGCACCAGAGAGGGAGGGAAGCGGACAGGAAGAGGAAGTCTGGATGAGACAGAGAAGAAGAAGAAGAAGAAGAGAGTGAGAGAAAGCTGCCAGTGCTTTAGTTTCGAACCAGTCCAAAAATATCTGTTAAACAGTATTGCTGATAAGACAACGTTTGTGTCGTCGTTACAAAAAGAAAGAAAATACTTCAAATATTTATACACAAATGTTAGACCGATCAAACCGTCTCTAAGTACAGTCCTGCTCCTCCGTTGTGCATTTCTCAGTCATTTCCTGACAGAAATCCACCGTGACGGTGGGGCTACATACTTCCTCAGTGGATCCAAGCACCAGTGGACACTCTGGGTTCTCCACCACAGGACCCCCAAGACCGGGACCTCCGTCAGACTGACGAGCCCTGCGGCTTCGCTGAGACGCAGGAGACCTGGGCCGGGATGATCCGGGGTCCGAAGAAGGCGATGGTGGGTTTGACGTGAGGTCGATGCTGGCGGAGACGGCAGGCGGCTGAGAGCCCTGGACCTCCCGACACACTTGTTGAGAGAGGAAGGAGAGGTTCTGCCACAGCTCCGACATACACACCTTCAGCTGGTTACGCTCACTCAGCAGCTTCTCCTTCTCATGGACCTGAGGGTCAGACAGAGACACAGGAATATAAAGATGGACGACAGAGATGCCAACAGAACATTTCCTCTTCAGCAGCTCATAATGCACAAACTCCTTTTTGAGTATTTCCACTGATAACCTCAGGATGAAATGTAGGATCAATATTGCTGTTTCCCTCGCTCGTGTCAGATCTCGTGTGTGTGTGTTTGTTTTGTGTTCGTACCAGTTTGCGTATCTCACACTCCAGGTTCTGGATGCAGTCCAGCTTTCTCTTGCGGCAGCGCTGGGCAGCGATGCGGTTTTTGGAGCGGCGGCGGATGTCGTGGATGAACTCCAGCTGCTCCGAGTTCAGCTTGTGCATCTTTATGAGGATCTGGAAGTCATTGCGTGGCAGGTTCGTGATCTGATCCACCGGGAAGGGCAGCTTCACCTGAGAGGACCAAAGAGTTTTTAAAATGTGAAGTCACTGCATTAAAAACAGACATGACTCTGTAGTGGAAGTCACTGCATTAAAAACAGACATGACTCTGTAGTGGAAGTCACTGCATTAAAAACAGACATGACTCTGTAGTGGAAGTCACTGCATTAAAAACAGACATGACTTTGTAGTGGAAGTCTATGCATTAAAAACAGACATGACTCAGTAGTGGAAGTCACTGCATTAAAAACAGACATAACTCTGTAGTGGAAGTCACTGCATTAAAAACAGACATGACTCTGTAGTGGAAGTCACTGCATTAAAAACAGACATGACTCAGTAGTGGAAGTCACTGCATTAAAAACAGACATAACTCTGTAGTGGAAGTCACTGCATTAAAAACAGACATGACTCTAGTGGAAGTAACTGCATTAAAAACAGACATGACTCTGCAGTGGAAGTCACTGCATTAAAAACAGACATGACTGTAGTGGAAGTAACTGCATGAAAAACAGACATGACTCTGTAGTGGAAGTCACTGCATTATAATAGACATGACTCAGTAGTGGAAGTCACTGCATTAAAAACAGACATGACTCTGTAGTGGAAGTCACTGCATTAAAAATAGACATGACTCTGTAGTGGAAGTCACTGCATCCACAAACAGGTTAAAACTGAACAATGCAAAGAGGAAATCGTATATAAACCTGATCCAGAACCACAGAGACTTCTCTGGACCTGAGCCCATTTAAGATGGACTGAGGGGAAAACTGTCCTGTGGTCTGATGAATCAAACTCTGACATTCTTTTTGGAAATAATGGACGCTGTGTCCTCCGCTCTAAAGAGGAGAGGGACCACCCGGCTTGTTATTAGCTCACAGTTCAAAGCCAGCGTCCCTGATGGTATGGGGATCATAAGAGTCCATGGCATGGGTAGCTTCCACATCTGTGAAGGCTCCATTAATGCTGAACAATATCTACAGGTTTAGGAGCAACACATGCTGCCATCCAGACAATGACGTCTTCAGGAAGACCTTACAGATTTCAGCAAAACCACATTCTGCACGGACTAGAACAGCATGGCTCTGTAGTAGAGGTAGTCCAGGTGCTGAACTGACCTGTCACTGGGACAGGAGTCTTTGTGCTGCAGAGTGAACCTCTGTAAGATCACTCAGCTGATGATACTTCTGCACTTTGATTATGAACACAGGATGGTTTCGAGTCATTGAATACTAATCAAACACTACTTTTCCTATATTAATTTATGTAATTAAATCATTCAGTCACATGAGAAACACTCATTCATAAACTGTAGGTTCCCAGTAGAGAGCAGTGTGGTCTTTTATCCACTAGGTGTCAGTGTTTAGCTGCTTTTTGATTTCAGCAGTCCTAATGAAGCAAACTCCTGTCATGAATTCATCTTAATTATTGTGTTTATATTAACTGGTATGAATAATTTATACTTTGATCTTTTTATAAATCATAAATCAGTGTGTTCATTTCAGTGAGTGAGGCAGCAGCTCGAGCAAAAGCTTCATGCTGTTCTGATGTGCAACACTTACCGGTGTGACGTCTTATGGAGGAACATTTGAATCACATGCATATCATGTTGTTTTTGTGTTTCCCTGTGTACAGATGTATTGTTTATTGTCTGTATAGTTTGTCTTATTCCTTAATTCGACTGTAGAGGCAGTTACATGTGTGCAGTGGACCAGTCAGGGACACATTTTCCCAGGTGACAATAAAACTGACGGCATGGTGTTGAATCTCTTCAGATCTCAAAGGCTCCATGAGGCTGGATCCGTGTTTGATTACAGGAGCGGACCTCAGTCTGCTCTCCAGCTCAGCTCTGCCAGTACACAACGATGACATCATTCACTGCTCAGAGCAGAAGGAAACGAGAGGCGAGGGTGTGTGTGTGTGTGTGTGTGTGTGTGCGCGCGTGTGTGTGTGCGTGTGTGTGTGTGTGTGTGTGTGTGAGTGTGTGTGTGTGTGTTTAGGTGCCGCCTGTCCTTTACTCTATAGACGTCTATATATAGCTCTGTGACTTTCAGCAGTCACATAATAAGGTTGTAATGACAAAGTGAGCCTTGGTCGGTCATAAATCCTCTCACCCATCTCTCTTCCTCTCTCTCCCTCTCCCTCTCCCTCTTTCTCCATCTCTCTCTCTCTCTCTCTCTGTCTCTGTCTCTCTTTCTTTCTCTCTCTCTCTCTCTCTCTCTCTCTCTCTCACTCTCTCTCTCTCTCTCTCTCTGTCTCTCTTTCTTTCTCTCTCTCTCTCTTTCACGTTCTGGTTTCTATCTTCAACAATGTGTTGGTCCTTTGAGATGCTCTGTCACTTGCAGGTGTTTTCGTTCATAAAAAGCGTTGTAAGGACCCAGAGGATGTTTGTCGTACATGTAAAATATCTGTCTCCAAACCTCATTTCTCTAACTGTTCTCAGAGATCTATCAATCTTTATTTATATATTTTTAACAAAGACCCAACATCAAGATGTATATTTTATTTTTAATTATTGTTCTGGTATTTATTTGATTTGATTTTATTGATTTTATTTTGTTTTATTCTACCGTATTATATTATATTTTTTAATTATTGTTCTGGTATTTATCTGATTTTATTTTGTTGATTTTAATACAATGATTTTTTTTCATTTTAGCTATAGTATTATATTATATTTTATTTTATTTGTATATTTATTTTTGTGATATTTCTCTGATTTTATTTTATTTTATTGATTTGATCGTCATAGTTTTATTTTTAAGTATTTTATATCCCTTTCCACTTTTACCTATAGCTGTTTTCTGTCTCTCTGTTGTTTCGTGAAGCACTTTGCGCTTCATGTTTGAATGTATGAAAGATGCTTTATAAATAAAAATGAGCTGAGTTGAAAGCGTTACCTTCAACACATGATAAAACACAAACCAACTAAAGGGTCTAAAGAGGGGACCAGAAGCTCCTGTGTCTCCTATGTTCTATTATTAACAAAGACCCAACATCAAGAACAGATTAGATCCAGTCCCATCTTACAGACAGGACTCAGTCTGATCTCATCTTAATCCACCATGAGCAGAGCACTTTGCAGCATTTAGAAAGTTACAGTGGCAAGGACAAACTTCCTTTAACAGGCAGAAACCTCCAGCAGGACCAGACTCATGTTAGACACACATCTGCCTGGAACGCCTTCTTAAGATTTTATATACATTAATGCACCACAATACCGCCTGAGCTAACCCGCTGATAACTTCCTGCAGAATAAAAACTGTCCCACTCAGCTCAGAGTCAAACCGTCTCTGTGCTGCTGCGAGCCATCACTTGCAGACGCAGGAGTCCCTGTTTTACCAAATCCTAACTCTGTCAGGATGCAGGGGAAGGGGACATATTTACGCACCGGGAGGGGAGAGGGGTCTGAAAGTTAATAACCACAAGCGAAGGGGAAAAGACAAAAATAATGAGGAGGAAACAACCAAAACAAAACTGGGGCAAGGCTAAACAAACTCAGAGACCCTGAAACACTCCTTCAGGAAACACAAAGACAAATGACAGGGGCTTTAAAGGTGCACAGAAAACGCTAGGCCAAGCAAAATCCATGTACTTTTAATGCTCATACACACACACAGGGAACCTCTCACTGTCTCTAAGGGTGTGACAGTGACACTCACAGGTATATAAAAACTCCTCACACCTGGTCTCAATCAGGACGAATCAGACGCACACACCTGACTCTGCTCTGGATGATTCCCCCACCAAATTCAGAAAGTATCCAGAGTGAGCGCCCCTCATAAACTCCACATTAAAGCCCTGAAACGTCCTCGAATCATCAGTAGTTTTTAAGTTTAAAATCATAGTTTGATTATTGTTGATCACTCTTTGTTTGCTTTGATTCTTTTTCTTAAAGTTTTAGTTGAAGTCTTACCCCAGCCTCGTTCCTCTGCAAGGATCAGACGATGATCAGCTCTGAAGTGCTAATATGTAAACACTTCTGTTACATGCAACATTCATATTTTAGTTTTTTGCACAGAGGGATGAAGAGCAACAGAAACAGTGAAATGGTCAGGTGGTCACTGTAGCGGGTTAAGGGGTTTTTGTGGGCTGTCCTAATTGGAGAGGGCAGATCTGGGATCAGGAGCAGCAGATGGTGAAGGGGACACGGACACGGACACCTTCCACCTGCCTACAGGGCATCCTGGAGTGTGTGTGTGTGTTAATTTGTGTGTGTGTGTGTGTGTGTGTGTGTGTCCACTCTACGGGTTTCACAACTGGGTCAGAGCAAATAAGTGGGACACCATGCACAAACACACACACAACCACACACACACGCACACATAAACATGAGTGATATTCAGTACAGACCTGTGCTCTACGACACACACACGTGTTTAGGAGTTAAAGCCCAACACACACTTTGTGTTTCGGTCTTGTGTGTGTGTGTGAATGTGTGTCACATCTCTGCACACATTTGAATTTAAAGGCGTCTGTTTTGGTGTTTTAGTTTAGTTTTCAGACATGGTGGTTGTTCAGTGTGATGTGATATCATCACCAGGTTGGATTGAACATAAAGATGATGCAGTCTGACGAAACAACTTGAATGAATCTGGAGAGCTGCATGTTTTTGTTCTGTGAGGTGAGGAGATGTTGCATCCTCACCTCACGTCATCGGCTCATGGAGGAAACGTGAGTGATTTTGGAGCAGCAGATGGATCCTCTGTAAGAACTGAAGCTGAGCTCAGCGCAGGGTCCACACATCAGTGATGGTCAGGAGGAACTCAAAGGGACCCTGAGATCCCGTCTGTCCCTGTGTGTGTGTGTGTGTGTTTACAACGACTTCAACATCATCTGCATCTGTACCGACTCCTCTGCTGACCGGAGGCCACAACCTCTCACATCTAATCAACCTTATCCACGGCGCGCGTGTGTGTATCTGTATCTGTGTGTGTGTTTGTAAGAGAAAGCACCCGTGTGAATCTCATTTCAAATCCCATCAGATGTTGCATGTGCTGAGACATCACCATGGCAACCATACAGCTCCTTTAAATCCAAGCAGAACGTGTTGGAAGTGTTTGCGTCATTTCTCCGCAGAGAAGGAGAGTTTCTAAGAATAGTCCCGGCTGCAAAGAACGCCTCGGAAAGAAATCAATGAGACATGCAACTACACAGAAATATGAGCTTTTTTAACTGAAGCTGGATTAATGATCACAAAGCTCGACTTTTATCAAGCTAAATAAAGTCAAAGTGGATTCTAAAGAAGCTTTGAGTACATTAGGAGTCACTGACAGTGAAGGTTTAAGGGGTTAAAACTGTAAAACAGGAACTGTTTGTCTCACTATTCTTATATTTGTTATGTATGTGATTCCAAGCTGCAACCTCAAAATATGAAGCCCATGTGGAAGTGTTATAATCTGCAGTTCATCGAGCGTCCGCTTGAAGCTGGCTGCAGAAACACTGGAAACCACATACACACCCATTGAAAGAAGACGATCTTTTCAGCAGAAATAAACATGTTTACAGCCTGGTTCAAAAAACAGCTTGTATACCTAGCTAATTTCTCTATCGGCACACACTGTTACTGAATCCCAAATAAATCCAAAGGGTTGTGTTTTCACCACAAAGTCTTCATCATCATTCATACTGCATGAACAGCCTTCTTCTTCATTGTCTCTAAAGGCCCTGGCTCACACATCACAGCTCGCTCTGTCTTTAGTAAAACTGCTTTTAGTGTTCCCTCATCTTCGCCTGATCCACAGAAACACCCGACACTGGATCATTTAATATCTTTTTTAAACTGGGATTAAGGATTGTCTGCCTCTGCATGCACATGTTGACCATATTGGTGGATGCACTGGTTCCTTGTTGCAGTATGTTGTTTGTTTTGGTCTTTGCATCCCCACCTTCTACTGTTACTGTACCAAAGCATCATCCAACCCATTCTCCTCTACTGTTCCCCCTGCTACGACAACATGCTAACTGTCTCCAACAAAAACAAACTCATACGCAACACAAACACCAACACCAAAATCATCCGCCTCCCCACACCCAACCTGTCTGACCTCAACAACAGAGCCATCATACACAGAGCACGGGCTATAACACTGGACCCCCAACACCCCCTCTACTCAGTCTTCACACTACTCCCTTCTGGTTGCAGATACAGATCCCCATACTGTAGGCGAGCCCGGTTTGGCAGAAGCTTCATCCCGTTGGTCATAGCACTGCTAAATAAAATGCCATTGCAATGTGTCCGGTGTGTTTATATGTGTCCGGTGTGTTTATATGTGTCCTGTGTGTTCAGATGTGGGATGAGGTGCACCATTGTTGTGAGGCTGGGTGGATGTTTATTGTTTATTGTGTTTATACATGTATTCCTGTACAGACGGTGACAACAAATCTCCTTATTAAGGACAAATAAAGATCTATCTATCTATCTATCTATGAAGCTCTTTTTTTAGGACTCCTTTATAAAAGAGCTTTTGTGTCTGAATGTGGAAAACCAAAATAAAGGTTAAATTACTGGCACAGTCCTCCATCCTACAGCTATCATGTCTGCATGCTGACCAGAATAATTAGTGATGATGAGTTCTGACTTTTGCATGTGAAACTGCATTGTAATGTAATTCTGCTGCTATGATAACACCATCAGGAAGAATGAGCGCTCAGCCACGTGTCTTTATTCTCAGAGAAAGTCTGCGTCCTCAGAAGTATCTCAGACTAACATGTGAGCTGTAAAACACTGTATTAAAATAATGTTTCATGGAGTTCACTTGAATTCAGATCCTTCAGCGGTGAATTATTTTTGCAGGGATGAATAAGACAGAAGGAGAGTTGCACCAGGTTGCATCATCCTCTGTTTGCCCTTTCTGCCTTCTGCAGGTGGTCAAGAAAAAAGATTTCCTGCTCTCGGCAGCTGAGTCCTGACCGCTCTCTCAGGAGCGCACATGACCGGAGGATGTATTCCATCCTCATTCTGGGACATGTTTCTGCTGCTGGTACCAAAGGGAATACCTCCTGTGTTTACCTGACTCTCAGCTGCTCCAGGAACCTTCAACAGACGACTCTCAAAGCCAGGTGTACAAAGTCTGCAGCCACAACAGCTCTGTGTCCCTGGATCTTTACAGCACCAACATGCTCTTAATAATAATAATAATAATGATAATGATAATGATAATAATAATGATATGATGTTACTGTTTTTAATAGGTTTAGTTTTATGTCTTCACTTCTTTCTGACGACCTCGTGGTTTAGTCAGTATCAAACAAAGTCCATGTGACGTCACCCGTTGCTTTCTGCAGAGTCATCAGATCACGTCATGTTTCCTGTAGCTTCGGTAAATCTGTTTGTGTTTGTGTTTGTGTTTGTGTTTGTGAAGCATCGTGCAGTGATGGTGCGTACTCACCTCGGGGCAGGAGACTCTGGAGATGCCGCTCTCGCTGTCGCCCTCTGAGAACGATCCTGATTCATCGCTGGAGTTTCCACCGCTGGCACCGAAACCCCGCTCACTTTTGATCTTGTTGCAGCTCTGGGAGAAGAGAAGCTCCCCACTGTGTGGGTTCCTCTGATCCACTACCCCAGACAGGCAGTGAGACAGTCCAGAGGTGGAGCCTGAGTTTGGAGATGAGGAGAAGTCAAACTGTGGAAGGCTGGAGGGCGAGCTACCGCTGCCTGCGTCCTCCGGGTACGAGAATGAGGAGCGAGAGCTGGAGGTCTGGGTCCGGGGCTCAGAAGGAGACGGGGACTGGGCTGATGTCTTGATGGGAACAGGGCAGCTGGTGCTGAGACATGAGCGACCTGAAGAAGGAGCGTCTACCTGCACAAGGGTGGAGACTTTCTCTCTGAAGTTCTCCTCCATGTAAGAATGAGTCAACATCTGCTGCTCGCCCGCCGCTGAGGAGAAAATGACGCTGCGCCGGTCCAGCTCGCCCTCATATTTAGAGGACGAGGCTTTGGAAATCGGTCTTTCGATTCTCTTGCCCACTCCATCTGCGATGCTGGCCTTGAGGTCCCCTTGACCCAGAGGTTCTGTCTTGTCCCTCGGCCGGTCTTTGACCAGCTCCCTGTAGTGGTTGAGGGACAGTCTGTTGGTGAGCAGCTGCTGGATGGTGGTGCTCGGCACACAGCTGAGGTCCAGGCCGCCTCTCTGGAGGTAGGAGCGCAGGCAGGAGGAGGGCGACCCTCTGCTCGGAGAGTGCTCGGGTGCTACTGGAACCCCTTCTACTTCTAGCTCCATCTCCAGGACCTCCTCAGTGCACATCTCGGGGTTTCCCCCACTCCTTTCCTCTTCCTCCTCAAACACGAACGGCTCCTCTTTGATCCTGGAGGGGGACAGGAGAGATCGTGGAGCAGCAGGGTTGTGGTCTGAGAGCTGTGAGCTCACAGGGCTGACTGAGGTATGATTGGGCAAATGGACTTCATGAACGCCGTCATGGTGGTCCCCGTTGTGCTTGTCCTCACAGAGCTGGTACTGATATTTCCTGTATTTAGGACACTGAGAAAGCGAAGCAGTACTTGCTACATGATTGATCTGCTGCCTCGTCTCCGTCGACTCATCCAAGGATGTCTCCTCAGAGAAGACCGTGTCCTCGGCTGCGTTGTCGTCGTTGTATCCCACTTCACCGTTGCTGGCGTGGTCGCTGTCGTCCTGTAGCTGGGCTTGGAGGAACCGGAAACAGGAGTCCTCCAAGTTGTGAATACCCAGGAAGTCGGCGCACAGGATGACCTCGTGGATGTTTTCTCTACTTAAAACAAGCTTGGCCGTGTAGGCGAACTGGAGCAATGGAGCGAAGCCTTTAGCCGTCACCTGCAGAGCACAGAGAGAAACTTCAGTCAGTGTGAGATGAATAAAATGTTTACTGTCTTTGCTTCAAGCTTCCACTCAGAAAAGAGACTTCAGTAAACTGATGCATGACTTCACAGCCACACCGGATGAGTGTCGGTCAGTGTGACTCATTCATCAGAATAAAAACTCTTCAGTACACGATGCACAGCTTCAGTTTCAATTCTTATTTGCATTACAGTAACAACAACAGGATTCCTGAGAGAGACTGCCTTAAGTGGCCACTCGAGAAACTGCAGCTTTTTGGCTTCCAGAAGTTGCTTCTTTGTGAAATCATCCTGGCACAGTGAGCGGAGATTAGATTACAGACTCTGGGAAAAAAAGGCTGTGAATGAAAGACGCTGATTTATTTTACACAATCCATAAATCCTCTCTCTCCACATCTCTCCTTTATTAATCATGTTTGTTCCTTTTGTCTGCCCCTCTCCTCTGCTTTCTCCCTTTCCCTGCTGTACACACAGTGTGTTTCTTTGTGTGTTACAGTATGAAGTGTGTCCTCTACACTGCTATATGTGCAAGTGTGTGTTCATAATAATGTGTGTGCATGCAAGCTTATTTTCAGCTGGCGTCAGCAGCTGCAGCCTCCTGTGCAGAAACACATCTTTGCTGGGAGAGAAGAAGAAGAAGAGCCCGAGGAAGGAGGAGCACAAGGATGTTCCTGGCTAGCTTATTATTTTTAAAGCCTGATTTAAGCTAGCATCTTGATTAATATCACAGTTTCCAGAAGCTATTACAGGCAGGAAACGACCGCCAACCCCACGCTCCTTTCCAGATCTACCTTCTCTTCTAGGAACGGCATCTGCAGGCTCCTTAAAACCAAGATCTTAACAGCCTGAAGACTGAAGTAAAAAAAAACATGGCTGACATGTAGGCGGCTACGTCCACCTCTCTAACACAGCTAAAGACACAAAACTATAGACTGTGTGAAAACACTGACAACAAGACAGCTTTCAAAAAGTGAAGCCAAAACATTCAGAGCTCCCCCTGCTGACTGGCTGCAGTATAGCTCATCATAAGCCCCGCCTCCTCCATGTTAACAGATGGGACATGGGTCAGACTTTAAAATCAAACACAGGTCAAATAAAAGGTTTGCCAAACATGGTTTCTGAAAAACTGCCGACCAGTTACTTTTGGAATTCGCTCAAAACTTTCAATCAGGACTTCCTGGCTTCACCAGGCCAGGATTCAGAGTCCTTCAAAACCCTTTACCGTCCAAACAGGCGTCATATGAAAGTTTGAGCGTGTGTTTCACCTGCACTGAAGCTCTGGAACCGTTTTCCAGTAGGTTATCAACCTGCTGACACTAGGAGGTTTAAAAGCAAAGTCAAGACCTACCTTTTTAGTCTCGCTTTTAACTGAGTTTTAATCTTATAACTGTTTTATTTCACTTTACTATATTTAATTATTTATTATCTGGTTCAAATCTTAGTCACTTTTTATTTATTGAATTAATTAATTGTATTTATTTAAATAATATCATCTTATTTTCTTTTAATAGTTTAATATTTTAGTGTTTTATTATCTTAGAAATGTATTTTATTTTGGTGAGTTTAATTTCCTGTGTTAAGTTTTAACATCTTATTCTACCTCTGGTGTTTCCTCATTAAGATATCATGAGAGCGTTTCCTCAGTTTGTTCAGCAACTTCTTTTCTATTTTTCATTTATTTATTTATTTATTTATTTATTTATTTATTTATTTATTTTATTTTCATTGTTATTATTATTATTGTTGCATATTGTGTTCATAACATCAGGATTGTGGGGTGGGTTTGGAGTCGGGCTGGGGTTGGGATTAGGATGGATATTTTTTAATTTATTCTATTCTTAGTTGTTTTAATGTACAGCACTTTGTGTTACAATGTCATTGTATGAAAATAGCTTTATAAATAAAGTCTGATTGATTGATTGAGGTGCATCGGCCATCTTTATGTATGTGAAGTCTAGGCAACAAATAAGCGACTACCAACATTCCTTTGTTTTTGGAGTCAGCCTCCAGTGGACACTCAAGGAACTGCGGCTGTTTGCAGGTATGAAGTGGCTTTTTCGCTGCTTGGTGAAAACAGCTACGTTGATCAGCATCACAATCAATCATCTTTACAGGTGCACAGGACATCGACCTCCAGAGAAAATTTCAGGTGTCTTCAGTCGCACCAAAGAGAGCGACAGACCCATCGTGGTGTCCAATCCCACACCCAGTAAGAACCACGAGTCCCAGTGAGGGACCGGACAGGAGGACGGATGGTAGGAAATAGAGCTGTAAGTCATTAGGGGATAGAGTCCATGTACGAGTGATTACTGTATAAGATAGAGCCACACAGACGTATGAATCAATATGACACATCTGGGGCATTGTATGGTAATGTCAGCCGCTGGGACCGGGAGCTGTTCTCTGATCAGCCCCGGTGGTGAGAGGAAGCTGCAGCAAACAACAAGGTAACCACATAAATATTCATGCTCCTCGCGTTTTCATAAACAGATCAATTTTTGTCAGCTCTGTAGTTTACATCCCCCTCTTTTACCCTTATCTATCCAAGGAAGGGCGAGCGAGGGTCCTGCTTTCTCTCATCAGGTGTGATCTCGCTGTACTTTCTTTCATGGAGCATCAAGCTGCTGCTAATGTTGCTGTTACAGTGCAGGCTACACCTGAGTCCCATCAGATCAGGTGTTTTTAATGAGCTGATGGATGCTTTTGTCCAACGTGAACACCTGAGAGCGAGTGCAACGAAAGAAAAGATCCGGACAGGAGGGAGCATCATGAGTAAGAGCCCAGAAACAGATCCAGGTGCTGACAGGAAGTGCAAACAGAGCGTGTGTACATGTTCATGAAATAGCTTTTTCTTAAAGCCCGGAAGGAGAAGCGTCTGCACGGCTGAGGGCCCTGTTGTGACGGGAGCACCAGGCCTTTCATTAGCAGAGCGTAGCAGGCAAGGGGGTTGAGGGGGGGTGTAGACCTGGATGAGGGGTTGAGGTGGGGGGCCTCTGATGCGAGCAGCAGCCAGGGATGTGAACAGCAGACGTGCTGCTTTGCCCTGGTTGAAGAGCAGTCATGCTGCTGCGTTCTGGATCATCTGAAGAGGTTGTGTTTGCAGGGAGCCTGGACCAGGAGCTGTGTTCTGGGCAGACCATATGGGCATGAGATTGGTTGGTCTGCTGGATGTTGATATGTAGTTGTATAAAGGGACTGGCTGGGATGAAAAGGAGGCTCAGTCTAAAACATGTTGAGCAGAAGGTGGCGTACATTTAGAGATACAGCAAGGGCGTGACAGGATCCACGCTGAGCCTGTCATGAAGAGCTGGGTATCATCTGCATATCACTGAATGAGAAACCACGGGAGCCGATGTTAAGAGCTCACTCACACTCGCAATCCAAGCAGGTTTATTAAGTGTGAGTTATCTGCTTTGTGCTCAAGCACGGTACTCTTCTTTGGCTCCTAACTTTTTGAGGCAAAGAGGTGGAGTTGAGGCCTTTAGGTCTGTTAGTCACGTCAGCCATGACGTTAATCAGGCAAAACTTTTAAGTTGAATACCTTAAAAACTGACATGTTATAATAATTCACCTGTACAGTGTGTGCTGATAGATAAATGATCTATTTAGACCTAAACTATTTTTTGAACCAGGCTGTAAACATGTTTATTTCTGCTGCAAAGATCGTCTCTTTGAATGGGTGTGTATGTGGTTTCCTGTGTTTCTGCAGCCAGCCTCTAGTGGCCGCTCTAGGAACTGCAGTTTTTAACACGTCTGCATTGGATTCAGATTTTTAAGACCGGAGATTGCGGCTTGTTCGTGACGCTACATGGTAACATAAGCCATGCATGTGACAGGACGGGAGAAGCTTGGCTACGGCGCTGTTGAAGACTCACAATGAAACAAATGCTGGTGGCTGACCCCGGTAGGAAATCATCAAACTGTCCTGTTCAGATTTATCAGAGCTATGCATTTTATTTTCCTTGTTATTCAGATATTATAAATGAGACACATCAAGGCTTTCTGTTGCTGATCAGTTTCCCTCCGAGGTCACCTTCAGACTTCATCAGGAATCCCAGATTTTAAAAGTCAAAGTTTCAAAGCTCTGTGTAAGATGTATTTTTAGACCTAGTCCCTCCCCAGTGTGCTTTGTGTTCCCTTTACCTTGTCTGGCAGGTTAACGATGGGCTCTGCTTCACCTGCTGACCCGTGGTGTCCCAGCAGAGCCTGCAGGAAGTAGCGGCTGCTCGCAGCGAGGACGGCTCTGTGAGCGCGCACCTCCCTCCCCTCCACCAGCACGGTCACATCACACAGGATGCCCTGCCGCCGCTGCTCCTCCAGGCTCAGCAGCACGTTGGCACAGTGGACCTTTGATTCATACACGTACACGGGCGCTGCCGCCTGACCATCCCGCTCCTCCTCGCCTGCCGACATCACTCCCTCTAGCACCCTGCACAGAAGAAAGAGAGAGAGAGTTAGCAGACTGTGTCAGCCGGCTGCAGTCTTCCTTTTCTTCGGGCTGTCGTTTCAAAGACAGAGAAATAAAGTCGAGTGATTTAAAGAGTGAAATAAATCCAAAAACTTTAACAGGAAGATCAAAAACTCAAACCCAGAGAGGAGACATGAATCAGAACCACCACCGAGGGGTCCACCAAGACCTGCAGGTTTATGTTAGCCATCACATCAATCCATCCATCTATCTATCCATCCATCCATCCATCCATCCATCCAACTATCATTTCATCCATCCATCCATCCATCATCCATCCATCCATCCATCCATCCAACCATCATTTCATCCATCCATCCATCCATCCATCCATCATCCATCCATCCATCCAACTATCATTTCATTTCATCCATCCACTCATACATCCATCCTTTATCTATACCAATTTTCCCCATACAATGATCTCAGCTGTGATTGGTCAAGAGGCAGGTTCATCCTGGACAGGTCGGCCTATCACAGAGCTTATACGTAGAGACAGACAACCATTGCACACGCTCACACCTATCGCCAGTTTAAAGTCACAAACGAACCAGACGAGCATCTTTCTGGTCTGCTGGAAAAACCCAGAGAGAACCAACACACATTGGTAGAACACGCAAACTCCACACTGTCAGTTGTTTAGTGTCAGCTTTACATCTTCCTATCTTACCTGGTGTGATTACAGCAATGCATAGAGCTTATACTGCCCCCTACAGACAAAGCTACACTCTGCAATGAGCACAGGTTTAGAGAGTTCTCAACCAGCTCCAGATTCTTGTGTTTTTTCACATTTCAAAACTTTGTGAAGACTTTTATTGACGCAAGATGTAAACACAATTACTTTCTGTTTCTATCTCAAAGGATAAACATATTTTATATCATCACCAGCTGTTCTTTAAATGAACAGAGCAGATTAGAGCTGCAGGATATTGATGACTCTACAATAAAAGCTTTACACTGAGCCTCAGTCCTTCTCTTCTCGCCCCAAAGACTCTGTGACGGTTTCAGATGTTTGAATGAGAGACAGATTTAACAGGGCTTTCGGCTATTCACTGCAGGAGTGATGCACCCTACTGTAAAATATTTGCATAATATAGAATCTATATGTGTAAGGAAATAAGACGAAGGAATAAAGCAGCCGTCCACATTAATTTCAGGCAGCTCCATCCTTTGTGTTTCATCTCGATGCTGCAGAACGTAAAGCCCTGACGCAGACAGCTGAGCATGCAGTCTGTCTGTCTCATCAGCCCTCAGCTCTGTGTGTGTGTGTGTGTGTGTGTGTGTGTGTGTGTGTGTGTGTGTGTGTGTGTGTGTGTGTGTGTGTGTGTGTGTGTGTTCTGCTGATTCATGGATTTTGAATAGACAGGGCTGAGCGCTGGGGGCTTGCTGAAGTCGTGTTGTAGTGGGGGGTTTTTTCTCCCAGCAGCCCGCGGGCCAATCATCTCGGCGTGTCTCCCGCTCTCCCTCAGGATCTCTTCAGGCTCACACTCTCCTCTCTCTGCTATGGGGTTTTTTGTTTTTTTTGTACAGTGCATAAAGAAATAGTCCCTCCATTCGTTTACTGAACTCCTCTCTGTGCTGAGAGTGAACACAGAGAGAGGGGGGAAAGTCTCTCAGACTGCAGGCTTCGGTCCTGCCTGTGTAGTCCTGAACAGTCCTCGTGGGATGTGTGATTTCTGTTTCTGTTGACTCACTGATTGTTTATTTTGAGCAACTATCAAACTAACACCTCCCCACGGACAGGATGAGCACGATCTGCTGTCTGATCATCTTCTAGCTTTGTTTAGTGGTTGTGCAGGATTCAGATTAATCTCTTATATCTGCTTTTGTCTTTTACCTTGAGTCTGCACTACTTTGAATTAGCCAAATTGAAAGAAAACATTATTTCTGCAACAACTTTTTATTAGTTTGGAAGTTACGGTCCACTAGTTAAGATGTATCTGAAGTCTCCATGGTGAAACCAAACTACGACACAACTTAATTAAAGGTGACATGTCATGCAAAATCAACTTTTTAATGGTTCTCTACCTGAAATATGTGTCCCTGGCATGTCTACAAACCCCCCGAAAATGAAAAAAAGTCCATTCTGCCCCTGTTCTGATTTCGTCACCTTTCTGTGAATGTGTGCTGAAATGAGCCGTTTCAGTTTTCAGTGTTTTTCATACGTCACAACCACATCCGGTCTGTAACAGGAAGTCAGAGCTCGGAGCTTGTTCAGCCCATAGACTGTATAAAATACAACTCAACCCCTCCTCCGTTTTTCATTACCTGCACACACGTGTGCTAACAAGGAGCTTAGGAGGGAGGCATGCTAGTTGTAGGCTGTCTTAATAAACACAAAGGTCGGTTTTACTCCCCACGTCTGCAGATTTGAAGATCTAGTGGATGATTTTTATTTTTCGTGGAAAAGTGCTAGCGCTAGTTAGCGTAGCCACATAGCTACATGTTCGTAGCTGTGTACCAAGACACACGTCGACATACCGACAAATAAAACAACAAGAAACACTAAATCTGTGACCAATCCTTCAGAAAGGTCCTGCTGCAGGCGCCTCTCCGTTAGGATCAGATTCCGGATCAGATTCAGAGGGTTGAAGTAACGCGGGTCTGTGACCAGCCAACATGTAAATATTAGATCAACGTGCTGGACAGCCTATCCACTTCCTGAGGGGGCGTGGTCAGAGAGCTCATTCTCATTTAAAGGCACAGACACAGAAAACAGCCTCTTCTGAGCAGGGCTGAAAAAGAGGGGTTCACAGCCAGACCAAAATCTGATTTCAAAGTGTTTTTTGAGCATAAACTTTAAAGACATGTTTTGGGGACCTCTTAGACCAATATATGTTGATGAAAAAGAGCGTAATATGTCACCTTTAACCTATAGTTTAGTGACGACTTTACACCCTAACTTAGGACTCAAATTTTGCAGAGCTGCTGCAACAGGCCACAGGAGATTTAAAGACATTTTCAGGACAGCCTGCCTGCCGATGAATTCTTAAAAACTTGTTAGTTTGTGATTGTCCGTCACAGCGTGAAGTCCTCCCTGTCAGACAGAGCATCAGGAGGTATAAAGAGAACACTGCAGTAGTGTCTTGTAATGTTTACAAGAGTTCCAAGATGAGCGAGCTCAAAGTTGAGCTTCATGTTCATTTTTTAAGTTGCACCAAAATTATTTTCAGCAGAGCCCTCCATCAATCACATCCCCGAAACTAAAGAGTCTCTGTGGTCTACAACAGAATCGTTATAAGACAAAACAACCCCGATTAAAGAGAGAGAAATCTGCAGCTTTGAGTATTCAGACGAGTATTTACCTAAGGGATCCCACTTTAACATCCAAACACTCAAATCTGCTCTAAAGAAACATTGAACAAACAAACACACAGAGTGAATTATTCTCCATCCAACACAGAACTTCCTCTGAATCCTGTTATAAAGAAAAATAATATTCAACTTATATTCAGCTCCAAAGAGCCCACCCGAGGGTTCAAACAAAGATCAATGTGAGATATTTTCCTCTTTAAAGTCAAAGACAGTTTGTTATTAGCAGCCTGTTAGTGGGATCACTGAGAGCTGGCTCTGAAGTCAGTATTTACACCATCACGACAAAATATAGAAATTATTTAGAGAAGCTGCACAAACACATTTCCCACTTCACGTCTGACTCTGAATAATCTGCGGGGTTTTTTTGACACCTCATACTTTATGTTTTCTCTCCCGTCTCCACGCCACGCTCTCTAAATCATTCACAAGACAGTTGAGGGTCTTTGGTAAACAAGCCGTTGCTGCTGGTTTCATCAGCTCGTCTGGGCTGAGCTTTAATATGTGTGAGGAGAGGTTGGCATGTTTCTGCAGCCGGCTGCGCTGACAGGCTGCTAACTGATATCCATAATCCCTAAAGTGTAAAAATTACCAGCGAAGAAGAAGAGGGGGGAGGAAGGGGAGGAACTGGGCTTTAGTTAGCTGAATGTTTGGCCGGTTTTCAGTGATTTAAAGACAGTAATACAACAGCTTGTCCCAGCTCTGTGCGTGATCTAGAGAGGACCCGACAAAACATATAAACACTGTTTAAATAAAGAGCTCAGAGCTTTAAAGAGACGGAGCGATAAACTGCTCCTCTGTGAAATTTAAACACAGTCACAACACAAGGAAGGCCATTTAGCATCTCTTACAGCTTCTAGAAATGTGTGAGGAGTGTTATGGTTTCTGTTTGTAGTCAGAGTAGTATCCACCAATCAGGTGTCAGCAGGAAAAACAGTCTGGATGGAGAGCAACAGCAGGAGGAACACAATCCAGTGTAATGACGGCTCCCATGAAGAGCAGCTACCAATCTATTCTAGATCAAACATTTATACTGAGACACAAATCTGCTTGATGATGCTGTGTCACTAAAGACAATCAGCGTTTAGATTTACTGACTTCCTGGAACGCAGCATCAGAAATGATGGATCCCAGTATCAGGGCGGCCAGCAGGTGTTCTAGAACTCTGTCTTGATTCCAGAATTCTAGAAGAGTTCTGTAATTGATGTCAGAATTCTGAGAACAAATGGAACATTTCGTGAAGGTCAGACCTAAAAAAAAAAACATCAGTGTCTCTAATCCTCTTTCATAGACCTCCATTCAACAAACAAACATTGTAGACGTAGTTTTCTTCTCCTCTTGAGGACAGACCTTGATTATTGACTTTTGACTGCATCTGCATCATGATGTTCTTATTTCAGCAAACTTAAGACCCGTTAATTAGAAGAACATCACATGAACATCAGTTTCTGTTTCAGGTTCATACAGCTGAAGGAAGCCAGAGTGAAGCCTCTGTGGAACTGTTTACAGTGAAACTGAGACTCACCACTAACACATGAAGATGCACTATTAGGGGATGGAATGAAGAAAGGCAGGATGATGTTGACCTTGCAGACTAGAGGTCGACTGATCCTGGTTATAAGTAGCTCATGAGACTGATATGTGGAACTGAAATGCATCGACAGTGAAGTCGTGTAGCAGTCGTAGCCAATCAATTAATTTTATCAGTGAAGCGCCGACACAGAGGATCAACTTAGCTGCAAATATCGGCCCCGACTGAGGCTGATAACCGGTCGACCGCTATTGCAGACAAATCTGACGTGGGAGACTTTGCTTCACTTCCAGTTTGTGTTGATTTTGGCGCCCCCTCTGGACAAAGCGGGACATCTTTCCTGATCTCTTCATGTGCATGAATAAGTATTGATTACTGACACAAAAATCTCACCCTGCAGTCTCCTCAGTGTCTTATGGTTCAGTCACAGATATCAAAAGCTGTCCCTTTATCAGACGGCGCATGGTTCTGGTTCCACATGGTTCCACATGGTTCCACATGTTTTTCTTGTTCTACGTCTATGTTCAGACTCTGGATGACCCGTGTTCACAAAGTTAGCTCCTTGTACCGGAGATTGTACCAACAAACTCCACAGAGAAGACTCCTCCCCCCCACAGTCTGAAACACATCAATGATAGCAGAACCTCGAAGCACAGCAGCAGGAGTTTCCTCCCGTCCAAGCTGCTCTGCCAGAAACTCCCAGAATGCACCTCTCTGTGACCGCTCAGCGCCAGTTGTCCCGTTAGCCTACATTCAACCCGGCAGAACCATCAATCAGACACACACATCTGAGGCCACTCAAACCCCTGAGACAGGCAGAGGTGGCCACAGGGACACACACGCACGCACACACACACACACACACACACACACACACACACACACACACACACACACACACACACACACACACACATACACACACACACGTGAATAATTTATCACAGCAGCAGCAGAGCCTCAGACCCGGCAGAGATCATCCCCAGAGCTGCTGCTACACACAAATATTAATTAACAAACACTAATAATTCACCAATTCTATCTCTGTGTGTATGTGTGTGCGTGTGTGTGTGTGTGTGAGTGGGTGTGTGTGTGTGTGTGTGTGTGTGTGTGTGTGTGTCCTATGTGCTGCTTATGGCCTACTTTCCACCACCCTTTCCTGCCTTCTTCCCTCCTGCCCTGATTATGTCTCATTTTCATTTGATGGTGTCTTTGGGGTATACAGCCTGTGTGTGTGTGTGTGTGTGTGTGTGTGTGTGTATGTGTGTGTGTGTGTGTGTGTGTGTGTGTGTGTGTGTGCGTGCGTGCGTGCGTGCGTGCGTGCGTGCGTGCGTGCGTGCGTGCGTGCGTGCGTGTGTGTGTGCAATCGATGATTAAAGAATGGTGAGCTCTATCAAAACGTCTGACGACATTATTTCCTTAAAGACGTTCGACTTAAATCATTCATGGAAACAGATTCTATGAAAATGTTTCTAATCGTGACTTCAGAGAATGATTTATGAAGTTCTCAAATTATAAATCAACAGGTTGAGTGTGTGTGGCTGTTTGAATTTCCCTCACAAGTCGCTGAACTCAGCTGGTGTCACAACACCAAGTCTTTCGGCCAAATTCCAACAGATCCATCTTCGGTCCTTCACGGCATCACGGATCGGTTTCTATTCAATGTGTTAACTTCCACTGGATCCACTCCGTTGCGTTCTGGCTGCGTCTCTGATCCGGCTGGTCAGAGCCCTCCGGATCAGATACACAAGACTTCTATCATTGCTGGATGCCGGAGCACAACGCATCAATCTCAACAGAGCAGATGGAGCGGGACAGGAAGTCAGGCACCAAAACAAAATGAAAACATCCGGTTAATTTTCAGAATAAAACACTCTGTGTTATCACCAGATCGTATTTCACTTAACTACAACAACAAACCGTCATGATGAGCGGAGCCAGGCCTGGAGTCAACAGGTCAGAGGTTTTCAGAGGACCAGAAAGACAACATGGAGGAGGAGAGGAGGAGGAGAATCCTTGGTTCAGTGATTACCACCGGAAAACCTCGGTCACATGACTCCAGCTGTCCGGCGGTCCTGCTCCAGACTGCAGCGGATCGGCGACGGATCTGTCGTACTGGGCATGAGGATCCTCTTGTAAGCTCTCCTGTGTTTCTCGTTGATACAGGTCTGGCTCTCTCCCATCAAAATAAGAGTAGGCTCCTCAGATCTGATGATCCGGTGCACGCAGCACTGCAGGAGTCTCGTCAGTCAGCTGAGCTGTCTATCAATTCTCAAAGTAGACTAGTCAGAAACATGAACACTGGGACATAAATCAGCCTGATAAGAACTTCATATAACAACAGAAACATGTTTGAGAAGTCTTTATTTGACTCATCAGAAGTTTACTGTGACCCTGCAGCCGGTCAGCGGGGGGGGCTTTAAACTACTGGCCTCACTTTTAGGAGGCTGCCATGCTGTCCATATTTACGTTCAGCCCTTGGATCAGACAAAAGAGCTGAAACTGAATCTCAGCAGGAAGTTACCTCAGAACATTTCACAGCTAAAGATAGTTCTCTCATCCTCGGCTACATTACCCGAGTCCTCCTCGGGGAGTTCCTGAGCTCCGGAAATATACCGCCATGACATCAGCGACTCCCGTCCAACAATGAGTCTTTGTTGGGAGAGCCGCTCTCGCTCGCACGGCCGCCATTGAGATCCTGATAAACGACCTCTGAGGTCATTGCCAACAGTGTTTGCTCAACCCTCGGCCTCCTGCGACCCTGAATAACTCATCCTGTCTCTGTCAAGTGGAATTGGATTTAGTGCAAATGAAACCTCTTTATCCCCGCGGCGAGCAGCCAGCGAACCTGACAGAGCGCTCCGATGTCAGAGGACTACCGAGGAGGAGTGTGAAGGGCAAGTGGCCTGCTGTAGGAGAGCAGGATTATGGGTAGTAAATGGACTATGGGGCTTGGACATTCATGAGGGACAGTAATGTGTGATAGTATGAGCGGGGAGGGGTGTGTGTGTGTGTGTGTGTGTGTGTGTGTGCGTGTGTATGTGTGTGTGTGTGTAGGGATTAAGTTACAACCTCCAGATGCTGAATAGCTGACCCAGGTACTTTAGCTCTGATGGCGTCTCACTCCTCATCAATACCTTCACCTTTTATCCTACACACACACACTCACACACACTCACACACACACACACACACACACACACACACACACACACACACACACACACACACACACACACACACGCACATCAGAGTGTCGCTGTCTGCACTGAGGTCTAATGCGGAGCACTCACAGCTCTAATCAGGAGAACATTTGTAACCCTGAAAAACACTTTCACTGCCTCTGTGTTCAGGAGACGCAGACCGAGACGACGAGGAGAACAGTGACTCAGCAGAATCCTGCAGACTCATGATTACAGTCGAGGACGGGTTTTCCTATTAGAATCCCTACTTTCTACAATCAGCTACTTCAGATTTATTCTTCGTCTTTGGAAGAAAATATACTCAGCTCGTTATCGTCTCATCGAAAATAAAGGAATAAGAAAATATTTGTCGCCTCAAGTGGACACTCCAGGAACTGCAGGCAAGAGTGGAAACACCAGCGACGCACTGAAACATCTCAGAGTGTCGTGTGTTTGTAATCTGTACCGCTGGTGTTTCAGTTAAAAGAGCAACCGTGTTATCTGGTGACTTTCGGCTAAATTCATTAAAACATACTCATGAGATTCGTCTTTAATGAAAACTAAAGGCATTCACGGGAGTGTGACAATCAAAGATGCATTCAGGTGAAAGTCACCAGTTAACAGGGTCACTCTTTGAACCAAAACACCGGTCAACACGTGCTTCCCTATCACAGCACAGCCACCAGGGTCCGTATGTCCTGTCTCGTTTTGAAATGAGCAAAAAAAAATTACATTTTATAGTAAAAAATATGGACAAAATAGTATCTAAACTTAAAATAAAACCTTGAAAATAGAAAATGTAATGAGCTTTCTGCCTTTCTTTGTTGCAAGATGACTCCCCAGTTTAGGGTTAGTGAACAGTTAATTATCTAAAGCATCAGTAGCAGCAGGTTAATTCATAACGGCACAGGAAACACAGACACATGCTCATATAGGTAGGGTCATTTTCTGCAGACCAGCTAAATGAAGCCACATTAAATCACTTTGAGGGACAGTAGGGGTCACTTGCCTTTGGCCCCAATATTCTGGGGGTCACGGGCTGAAAAGTTTGGGAACCCCTGGATTAGCAGACTCAATAACGACAAATCGTTTTGTTCCTGATCCCTCATCACGCTGAAACACAAGTGAGAGGATGCACTTAAAGAAAGGTGGAAGATAGGAGTTGTAACAAAGCATAGCGGAGCAGGGATTAGCTTCCTGCATTTAAACATTTCAGTTTCATCACTCGTGCAACAACAAGTAAGATCTAAACCAAACCAACGAAGGGTCAAAGGTCAGCAGACTGCAGAAACTGATCTGTGAGTGTGAGAGGAGAACAGTGCTGCAGACTCAGAGGTGAGAGCACTGATACAGAGCCCATCTTAATATATCTGGGCAGGTCAACAGTGCGCGTCGTAAACGGCTCCCTCTGTTTCCTTTGAACCAGCAGCATGCTTCAGCATAAAACACAGCAGAGTGTAAACACACACCATCAATAATATGTTCACTTCTGGTGCCAGGCCAAATGTGCCACATCCAAACCGAGCAATAAATGAATACATTTTGGAGAGAGCGCTAAAGCTCTCGGCGGCCAAGTGAGTCATAAAGGCAGCGATGCTGAGCCGAGGATTATTTCATCTCCTTCACACGGCAGCGCGGCGTGGGCGGGAAAATGAAAGTACACATGTGGGCCGCGAGACGCCCACAGAGTCTCCACAGAGGAAAACTGAAATGATTAACTTCACGTTTATGGAGAACAGGGACGACTTTATCTTTTAAAATTGGTGTTTCATTGCAGGAGCATCAGCAACAGCATTATCACTGCTCCAGTTAAACCTTTGAAGTCCTCAATCAAAACACCAATCTGTGCTTTATGGGACGTCTTTGCATGGAATATTTTCAGGTTTTTAAACTCCATAAGGTCTGATCAACCTAAGCTTAAATGTTTTATTAATCAACAAACTATAATACTTCATAAAAACATTGAGATGTACGTGAGCGTCCTGCTCAGGTTTCGTATACGAGATGCTGTTATCAATCTATCTATCCTCAGACTCTCTCCAAACAGAGCAGGTCTAGACCGTACTCTATGTTCTATTATTAAAAAACACCCAACATCAAGACCGGATCAGATCCAGTCCCATTTTACAGACAGGACTCAGTCTGATCTCATCTTAATCCACCATGCTGCAGAGCACTTTGCAGCATTTAGCAAGTTACAGTGGCAAGGACAAACTTCCTTTAACAGGCAGAAACCTCCAGCAGGACCAGACTCATGTTAGACACACATCTGCTGAGACCGAGTTGGGGATTTGTCCTGTAACGTTTGACTTTGCTTTTAGTTTCTTCAGCTATGATTGTTTGTATCTCAGTGCGGTCCTATTGAGCATCACTTCCTGTTTTCTACTAAGATGACGTCTCTGTCCTGGGTCACCACCGAAGAGTCCGTCCTTGTTCCCGGGTTTGGTTTCACCTGTCTGATGTTTACAGGTGTATCAGAAGCTGACTTCCTCTCTCGTGGGAGCTCTTTCTCCTCGGTCAGCTGTGTTTCCTTACACCTCCGTGCCCTCCTTTCGGCTGGGAGGCCGGGCTGACATCACTCTGCCTCGGGCTGTTAGAGGAAACGTAAATCAGATCAGGCCTGTCAGGTTTCAGGGAAAGGGAAGGTTTCTCTGTGTGAGTCACCATCAGGACGGGAACGCTTCAAATTCAGAGCTCTGGGAAAGCAGCCAAGTCAAAGAGGAGTGAAGAGACAGGATGAAAATATCAGACCGAGCACTTTCACTCTAAAAGGTTACGTTACTGAGACTTTCTGCTACAAAACAAACCTCATTCAGAACCGCTGTAGACCGATTCAACTTCATTAGAGTCACATTTATAAGGTAAAAATATAAAGCAGGGTCATTTGATTTTTTTAAATGTAGACTACTACTTTTCTTCCCGGTGTGTTAGTTTCTTAAACTTTAGTAATAGCAGTAGAAGAAGAGTTGTTTCATGAAGAACTCTGAAGCCTGAAATTTTCAGAAGCTCCCCCCCAACATTTTCCAAAGTCACTCTTTCACACATGTCCAAGCATTGAAGTCTTTCCTGTCTGATACAGCGGACTAAAAACTGCACTTTTAAAATACATGTAAATATCTCTACTTTTAAGAGTAGGCTTCAAACTTTCCTTTTTGATAAAGCTTATTGTTAGAGCTGAATCAGGCTTGGACCAGCTCTTAGTTATGCAGCTATAGGCTTACACTGACACACTGGGATCCTGTCTTTCCCTCCCTCTCCTCTCTCTCCCTGTCCCATTAAAGTTACTAACCATAGACCTTTCTGGAGTCCCTGAGCTCCCTTGTCTCGTAGGTTCCTCTGGATCTCTGCTGCTGTGGACATACCAGACTCCAGCTGCTACAACTACTACTATCCGTCTCACCACTATCATCTCTATCCCTCTCTCCAACACGGTCTCAGCAGATGTGTGTTTAACATGAGTCTGGTCCTGCTGGAGGTTTCTGCCTGTTAAAGGAAGTTTGTCCTTGCCACTGTAACTTGCTAAATGCTGCAAAGTGCTCTGCTCATGGTGGATTAAGATGAGATCAGGCTGAGTCCTGTCTGTAAGATGGGACTGGATCTGATCCTTCCCCACACAGATTCACAACCCAAGATGTGAGCAGCACAACAACTCACCTTAAAGCTACGGAGTCCAAGAGAGGTCAAAAAGAGGATCTTTTCTGAGCCTCTCTTCAGGCAAGTCTTGAATTTGTGACCAATCACTCATTACATGTATTTGAAGCTAGCTTACAGATCCAGAGCAGCACAATCCTGACCAGAGCAACACGAGTAAACAACCTCGGAGTGCTTTACTGCACAAACATGAAACTGGACTTTCTGTGACATGTTTCGTCTGTGACAACAAACCCTCACAGCCCTGCAGCGTTGTGTTGTAGCACTCCGTTTGGTCTGAGCGCTATCTCAAAGCTAGCCACGCGGTGTGAAAGCATGACAGAGTTCTTGTTTATCACCTCCGCTGCTGTAATCCTTCAGAGCTCACAGAACCTTAATTGCATCACATCAAAGCGGAGCCATGTCTTCAACGAGCAGCAGACATGAGAGAAATGTGAGAGAGTGTTAATCCGTCTCGACAGGTGGAACCTACACAACATTTAACTGCCTTTTACAGCTTCACTGGCGCGGTTACATCAGCCCACAAACAGCTCCGACAAGCACTCAGGACAGACTCTGCTAAACACTCCACTGTTCTCCGTCAGACGCACTGAAGCTACTTCAATCAGGAGGAAGAGGATTTGATTGATCAATGTGCAAATCGGATGAAGGGAGTCACGTTTTTTAATGCTAGGTGTTTTAAGATGATTCACGCTGATGTCTTTACCTTCGAGTGCATCTTAAAGAAACTTAAAAAGGATAAACGTAAAGACACAGAGAGGAAGTGAAGAGAAAACAGAACTCTAACAGCAGTTCAGCTCTACGTCCACACCTCTGCACAAAGCTGTGTGTGTCTGCTCTGCCCTCAGTCACACCTGCAGCTCTCACAATGCCATGGGTCGACTGTTCTCAGTGACAGGTCTTGAAGGCTTGTTTTGTTCTACCCCTTTTTGACCAAGGCAGTTTCAGGGCCAGTTTGGAGCTCAATTGAGAACCGGTTTATTGTGTTTTGACTGTGAGTGAACCGGCTCCCAGCTGGGAAAACCGTTGTGTGGCTCCAACTCTCTGCTGGTCTAGAACTGCGAACTGCTTACGTCAGGGGCGGGGGGCGCCATCATCAAAAACACAAACCAAACATGTTTCCGCCATTGTCCTGCAGCAAACAAATAAGAGGACCAATGGATTCCAAGGCAAAGCAGTGGTCGGCCGAGGAGACAAGCTGCCTTGTCCGCCATCGTTGTTGTTGTAAGGGAAAGTTAGCGCTAGCGGTGCTGGGAAAAGTAGTCACGTAAATCTGACGCCATGACGTGCCTCTTCCACGGGCTCGAGCAGGCGGAAAAACAAACGGGTGCCGTGTTGGTTCACAAGTTCAACCAGCTCCAAACCAGCGCGAGCACCAGCCCGGAAATACAACCCGGTTCACATTGGTTGGGAAGAGGTATTCGTCAACTGAGTCCCAATGACCCGAACCATGAAGGGAAACGACAGACCCCTGATTCAGATCATCGCCACATTCTCCAGGTGTGAAAGCAGCCTTAAAGTCCCGACGACACAGCCAAGCGCCAACCTCTGGTCTTAAAATATGAAGCCCATGCAGAAGTGCCAAAAACTGCAGTTCCTCAAGTGTCCACCAGAGGCTGGCTGCAGGAACAGCGAAAGAGACGATCTTTACAACAAGGGTGAATTTTTCTGTAACTTGTTATTTTTGAAGATATTAAAGTTACAAGTTTTGCCTAAATAAGAACAAAGCTGACTTGATTGACAGATGGGAACACTGTAGCTGTTAGCGAGGAGGCTAAAGGCCCGCCTCTTTTCCAATATGGCAGCCTCCGATGATCGGCTTCAGAAACAGGGCTTCGAAACAGACGGGTGATGTCACAGAGACTATTTAGACCCATTTTTTATACAGTCTGTTGGCACGGCACAATGATTTACAGCCAAAGATATGCAAACAAAATCCCCAAACACAGACAAAGGGCAGCGTCCGTGCAGGTACAGGCTGCAGTACGGTCTTTCTGGATTATGAGTGAGACTTGGGAACATTTCAAAATGAGTCTAAAGTCTATTTTTGAGGAAAGTCCCGCTCAGTTTGCCTTTTGTTGATGTTTTTGAGTTGGTTTGGTGAGTTCTGGTTTGTGGGAAAAGAGCCAAAGACTCATACTCAGGTGTTAATGTTTGTTTACTTGTTTCAGATCAAAGATTCAGATTCTGATATTTTTAGAAACGTTTGTTCTCCTCGTCCAATCGTCTGTGTGCAAGATGGACAGACTGCAGGTTTGTGCAAAAACTGTTTGTCCTCTAATAGATCACCTGATCTCTACCCACACCTTAAAGTGCCCCCAATCCGAGCACACGTTTGTTCTGTAGCAGCCCTCTGACTGCTCTCTGTTTTCACTCTCCGGCCGAGCCCTCTGTAAGATAAACAACAGATTTAGCTTTAGCTCTGCAGCCCCTACATAGAATATGGTGGATTTAAGCAGTGCCCAAAACAGCTGACCATCATCTCACCATCTGCCCCCCTGAATGCACCAATCACTGCCGGCCATGCCAGATGGGTTTGCCAGATCAGTGGCAAGGTTGAGCACCAGATAAAGCAGGAATGCCAACATGGCTCCGGGCAGTGGTGGAGAGAAATGTCAGAGTTGTGTTGTTGCTCATTTGGTTTTTGATTTGTTTAAACACATCCCCATCTGATAACAGAGCCATGCTTCACTCTGAGGGTACAAACACCATCCTGTGGACAGGTTGTCTCTTCATCAGGAATTCTCACCGTGTTTCTGTGAAGTCCAAACAATGGCTGCTCGAATCTGTTCCAAGACACAAACACGCGGCGGCAGCTTGGCGCTCGATGAAGCGCTTTAATGTCAGCGCCGGCGTCTCTCTCACCGGGATTAGAAGACGCTTCTCCTGCCGTGACAAATTTGCTGCTGGTGACACTTTTCATTGTTGCAAGGTGTGAACAGATGGATGCATGAAATATTGAATGTGCAACAGAACAAAAAAAGGCAGCTGTGTTTTCTTTTGAACATGTAGGCCAAGTCAGTCTCAACCAACGCGGCGTTCAAGAATGTGCTTCTGCTCTTTGGGGGACGGACTGACGGACGGAGAGAACGAGGTGAGGCCGAACGCACCGATAATCTGTGATGAAGCAGGAAGTCACTGAATATATACAACATTTCTGCAGCCACGACGAATCCTGACACAGAGGGATCTCGCCTTTCACAATCATACTGAAGGCAAACTGACGTTACAGGGACGTACATTCTGCACATTCAACTGTCAGTACGTAGAATCTCTTAATGATCAGACACCTTACTATCTTAAAGAGCTCATAGCGCCCTATCACCCCTCTAGAACACTACGCTCCCAACATGCAGGCTTGCTCATCATACCTAAAGTCTCTAAAAGTAGTATGGGAGGTAGAGCCTTCAGTTATCAGGCCCCTCTCCTTTGGAATCATCTACCAGTCAGAGTCCGGGAGGCAGACAGCCTCTCTACTTTTAAGAGTAGGCTTCAAACTTTCCTTTTTGATAAAGCTTATAGTTAGAGCTGGATCAGGCTTGGACCAGCTCTTAGTTATGCTGCTATAGGCTTAGACTGACACACTGGGATCCTGTCTCATCCCCTTCCCCCCAACCCCCTAATCACTCACTTTAACTCTACCTGTCCCATTAAAGTTACTAACCATAGACCTTTCTGGAGTCCCTGAGCTCCCTTGTCTCGTAGGTTCCTCTGAGTTGACGTAGACGTCCTCCTGCTGTGGACGTTCCAGACTTCAGCTGATGTGCTGGACTCCAGCGGCAACAGCTTCTACTACTCGTCTCATCACTATCACTGCTCTCTCTTATTCTCCTCTATCCCTCTTTCCAGACCCAACTTGGTCAAGGCAGATGTGTGTCTAACATGAGTCTGGTCCTGTTCGAGGTTTCTGCCTGTTAAAGGAAGTTTTTTCCTCGCCACTGTAACTAACTAAATACTGCGAGGTCCAGTGCAATGCTCATGGTGGATTAAGATGGGGTCAGACTGAGTCTTACCCTGTCTTGGTGTTGGGTCTCTGTTCATAATTTGACATAGAGAGGTCTAGACCTGCTCTGTTTGTAAAAGAGTCTTTACATAACGTTTGTTGTGATTTGGCGCTATACAAATAAAGATTGATTGATGTGACCGCTGAACAGCAAAGATTTCTGCACACCGGTGCATGCACATTACTCATGCACCAACAGGGAATTTGCTGATATCCTGATATGTCTAAATTTCAAACTCAATCTGGCCGATAAACCTATATATATGATATTCTCCTTTGGTGCTGTTTAGGACATCGGTTCTTGGGATGCAGGATTAAACTGGAAGTGTTGTCTTCTGCAGTTTCTGTCTCTTCAGTCCGTGCAGCCAACCTGTGGAAGCTGTCAGATCATTTCAGGCGTGCTTCTTAAAGAAGCTGGAGGACAGAGGGGTCTGCTGGGGGAGACAGGACAGTCTTTCATTTATTTTACAGCCTGGTTAATAAATCAGACACACAGAGACACGTGGGGAAGGACGAGACGGAGGCTCACAGCAGGCACACTGCATCCTGCAGACTGACAGAGTGCTGAGGTGAGAGAGAGAGAGGAAGATAGAGAGGAAAGGATGGACAGATTATGATGAGTAAGGCAATGAGGAGGAGAGACAGGGATCTTAAAGAGTCCTCTGTCTGTCCTCGAGCTGTGCTACGTCTCCTGGGACAGTCTGCCCTCATCACCTCCACACACACACACACACACACACACACACAAGCTAACCCAAGGAGTCAGGCTGTCCTTGATCAGTTCCACTCACCTGCACACACACATGACCGAGCTGTGAGAGTGAATCACTCTGTAACCAGCAGACTCTCACAGACAGCAGGGAGGAAGCAGCAGCTCCTCGTCACTCTGAACTCGTGTTTATAACAAACATAAAAATAAAACAGAACCTGAAACATCTTTGTTCTGTTCTGTTATGAGACAGAGCTCCTCATGGACCCAGAGAGCAGCTCACCCCTCCACCATTACATCACCACGTTCATTCAGTCACTGAGCGTTACTCCATCTGCTCCCTAGTGGTCATGGCAGGTATTACAGTGTCTCCATGGTATACAGCTTTTATTGCTTTATCCTGTTTGTTTGATCACTGAAGTAAATATGTATTTCTGAAGTTGAAAACACTGACTTCTCTTTAACTCTGTACTTTAATACAAATATGTGTTGTTAAAAAGTCTGTTGTCTGAGTAGTGCTGTCCAATCAGGTGTCTGCAGGAAAAACAGTCTGTATGGAGAGCAAAATCAGGAGGAACACAATCCAGCGTGATGACATTAATCCGAGAAGGATTTCTTTCTCTCTATAAACAGATATCTGCATGAAGAGCAGCTAACAATCTGTTCTAGATCAAACATTTACACTGAGACACAAATCTGCTTGATGCTGTGTCACTAAAGACAATCAGCGTTTAGATTTCCTGACTTCCTGGAACGCAGCATCACAAATGATGGATCCCACCTCCATTCAACAAACAAACATTGTAGACGTAGTTTTCTTCTCCTCTTGAGGACAGACCTGACAAAGCTTGACTTTTGACTTTTGACTAATCTGCATCATGATGTTGTTATTTCAGCAAATTTAAGACCCATTAATTACAAGAACATCACAAGAGCATCAGTTTCTGTTTCAGGTTCATACTGCTGAAGGAAGCCAGAGTGAAGCCTCTGTGGAACTGTTTACAGTGAAACTGAGACTCAGCACAAACAGATGAACAGGCGCTCCTCTAGGGGATGTAATATCTGTCATCTTAAACTATTTAAATCCAGATAGTAGAGTCTACCACTCCAGATAGGATGTGTTGCTCAAATGGAAAGGGTTTAGATTTACACACATTGTTTAATTTATGGCACAGTTAATAAAACTTAAGACCAACGTTCTGCAGAATACTCAATGTTTTCTGTTAGATGTTGTCATGGCCAAACAAAGACTACAAAGAATCACTGTTTCCAAACAGAATAATTCAGAGTGTATGCCCATGACTGAATCTGCACAGAGGGATTATATAGGAAGCAAACGCTGACACATAGTACAGACATGTGATTGGGCACACACACACACACACTCACACACACCCATCCCCCTCAGGGAGAGCGTCCTCCCATGACGGCATGTGGATGGAAATAGAGCGAGGGTACAATGAGTACTAGTTGCTGTTTGGCCCTTTTCTCAGATGTTTTTCAGCAGGAAAGAAAAGAACAGTGAGCGATGAAGACTCCGAACAAAGGTCAGGGTGAAGATACGCAGAGATACAAAACATGAGCAGACATCACTTTGTCTCAGGCTCACCTGTTTTTATGGTTACCTGACATTCTTCACCTGAAGGAGGGGAAGGTGGGAGCGAACACTTTCAGACGAGCAGACTCAGTTTCAGTCTAACAGCTTTCATCCTCAGAATACACAAAAAAAAAAACTGAAAATCTGAGTGTAAGACCGACCTTGAGGTCTGGGCAGGTGGATAAAGGTGTGCCAGAACTCCTTTTTAGTCTTCCTTGAATTATGAATAAGATATCATTTATACGAAAAAACTCCACCAGAATAATAAAGAAAAAGGCATTTTGTTTGTGAATGGAGTCGTAACTTTTAGAGAAAAGAGTTGTAATATTTCAAGATTAATGTTCCTAAAACACACCTCACACCTTCACACAGCTGTTATTGTGGGTCAATTATTTAACTTATTATTTATTTATATTTATTGATTATACTCTGGACGTCAGTAAATAAAGGCATGCTCTCAATGCATCCTCCAGATCAAATACAGATTAAATGAATGAATATTATACAAATAAAATGAGTTATTTTATGAGAATAAAGTCAAACATTTACAAAAGAGTCAATAGAAAAAACAAAACAATGAAAAAAATTAATTATAATATTAAAATACAAAATTGTTTTTTTCATTGCTAATTCATAAAAAATAAGTTGTATTTTATAAGAATTTTTTTTTAATATTACAAGAATAAATCTGAAATATTACAAGAAATAAGTTATAAAAAATAATTAATGAGAGGTAAGTTGCATTTACGCATGAAGGTTTCAATATTTTAAAGAAAAATGTCCTTCAGGAAAAACTGGATTCTTATTTTACTGAATTATTTTAACTATGATGAGTCATAATTTATTTTTATGTTTGTTTATGTTTATGTTTATTTGCAAAGTTAAAAAAATAGACATAAAAAAAAGCAAAGATAAATAATATACAGTGCAGGATGAGGCAGAAAACTCAGAGAGCTTGTTTGAAACCTCCACCCAAATAATGTTCTAATATCAAAAATGTATTAAAAAATACTGAATTGACACATAAAGACAATAGTTGATACTATAAATGAAATAAGAATATATAAATTTAACAATTACTATAAATACAGTTTCACAAGAAACAAGTGATAGGCCTATAATTAAAAAAATCCCATTTCAGAAGTGAAATCAGGAAAAAAGGACGTTATTTTATATAATACATTTAAAATTAAGTTGTTAAAAGTCTTAAAATAACAAGTTACTTTACAAGAAATATTTTATGACTTTGTGAAAAAATATATCTTTGAGAAGTTGCAGTATAACGAGAAAACAGGTAATTTTATGAGAGAAGTTTATTAAATAAAAGGCATTACTTCATTGGGAAACAAATAGTTGTATGACAATAAATGTTTGATATTAGGAGAAATAAGGCACAATTTTATGAGAATAAAGGGTGATTGGAAGTCAATGAAATTATGTTTGAATCTCATTGTGCAAAAATGTTCTCAGATCAGTGCACGAGGACTTTAATGGACATATGCGTGAGTCTCACATTCACAGGTTTTTTGGATCAGTGCAGAATCTTGGTCTTCAAATGGGGTTCCACTCAGCTGATCATATAGAGATAAAGTCACCTGTGGGTTACCTGTGCATGCATGCCAAGTTTCTATCTCTTCTGGTTTCTGATTTCATATCATTAAAACAAAGTTGCATGGAAATTATAATATTTCAGGTTTAATTTCTGTGTTATAGAAAGGTACATGCTTAAATTAAAGCCACCTATTGGCTGAGACAGGCTGACATCACTTTCAGATTATTTCATTTTAAAATACAAAAAGAAACTGATGTAAATTACAACAACATGCTGATATTTTAAATATTACCAGCCTTGATAAATGAGTCCAGGCTTGTTACGTGTTCACGTGTTACAGGAGCTCAGAGGAATGAAAGGCAGATACTTCTGAACGCCTCCGTGCAGACCACAGAAAACACACTTCACACTCCTCTGAAACCACCAACTGTCCTTCATTCAAAAATAACACAGACAATGTGTGAGGGACATAAACAGCACTAAACGCTTTGTGCAGACGAGCCACTTAAATCCATCTACGTGATGCTGTAGTTTCCTGTCAGATACACACTGAAGGGACCAAAACACACAATGAGTTCATCAGAAATATCAACAACCTAACCGTCTGTATTTACGTTTCTGTTTCTGAATTTGTAGATTCTTGAAGAACTACATCCTCCCATCCATGTGCTGTGTCACAGACATTCAGGATCCCCAGAGGATGAATCAGAGAAGCTGAATACACCATTAACTATTGTTGTGTTGTGGCCGTTCCCTTAAAGGAAGACGACCGCCCTCCTGTCACCGTGTAAACCGGCATCCTGTGACGTATCAGCCCCATTCACACACGCGTGTTACGCTCCCAGACAGATAGTTCGTACCTCCCGCTCTCTTTGAGGAGCGTGCTGTGTTTCATTACAAAGTTATACCGCCATCTACTGGCCTGGCATGCTAACTCTACTGTTTTCATTCATTTTGACGGATGTGTCCGTCTGCTTGAGGCTGGCTGCAGAAACACAGGAAACCACATATACACCCATTCAAAGAAGACGATCTTTACAGCATTAATAAACATGTTTACAGCCTGATTCAAAAAACAGCTTGGCTCTACGAAGCTAATCTCTCTATCGGCACACACTGTAGGGTGAATTTATTTCTAACTGCGACAGCTCAGAAGATATTAAGATTAGGAGTTTTTGCCCAAATAAGGACATGACTGACTTGACTGACAGGCGGGAACCATAGACTGTTTCAAATATGGACGTAGTATCCGTGATGTCACCCATCTGTTCCTGAGAGCTGTTTTGATGCCAATCGATGGCAGCAGCCATATTGGAAATGCAGAACTCAACCAGGCAGAGTGTGACGTAAAGGGGCGGAGTTTGAGCCTCCTAGCCAACAGCTATGTGATCGTCATTTCCCATTTATGCCGATGTGGTTTCCGGTGTTTCTGCAGCCAGTCTCAAGCAGATTCTCGATGTATTGCAGTTTATAACACTTCCACATGGGCTTCATAGTTTGAGACCGGAGGTTGCCGCTTGGCGGGAACACATAGTTGTTGGCGAGGAGGCTCAAACCCCGCCTCTTTACGTCACACTTTGACTGGTAGAGTTCAGCATTATCAATATGGCTTCCGCCGCCGCCTGGCTTCAAAACAACACTCAGAAGAAGATGGTTGACGTCACGGATACTACGTCCATTATTTATACAGTCTATGGTAACAAATTAAGACTTACAATGTCATAAATATGATGAATTCGTACTGTCATTTCTCCTGAACGCGGTAAACACTACCACATTTGAAGACATCAAAAGAACCAGAGGGAAAATATATTACACAACTGCTTTTGTACGACCTCACAAAGGTGGGATGCACCTGAAATAATCAGCGGACTGTCCCTTTAATTTCAGCCTGATCTCAGTGTGAGCTGCACAAATAAGCAAAGGCGTTATATTTACAGTGCTAAAAGCAGGACAAATATAGTGTTTGCTCAACACAACAGTCTGCAGCAGCAGCAGAAGTGTAGGTGGTGATTGGCCTCCACTATCACCTCTCATCTGCTCCATTCATCTGAACTGTATGTAGACCCCTCTCTCCCCCGCCCCCTCTCTCTCTTACTACCAGGAGCTGCAGATACTCTCATGTTTTTACCACCAGGAGATGATGGAGGAGAGGGGACGATAACAAAGAGGTGGCGTGCTCTCTCAGGCTTAAATACCCATACAATAATATATTATTAAAGCTGAGGGTCGAATGCTTAAGGGTTAATTATTAAAAATATTCCTTATAATAATGCATATTTTACAACACATTTTAAGCAAAGTGCAGCTGCTTAATTAAAGATGATTTATTCCTCTTTATTGAAGGTTTATTTTGTTGTAATGTGTGTTTATATTCAGTCAGTGCAGGAATCTGTGTGTTATTATCCCGGGGTGTGTGCTCGCTGAGCGCAGGGCGGGAAGAAGGGGGTGGGAGGCAGGGTCCTTTGTCCCAGAGAGAGCCTCCACCGAGGAACATGTGCCCCCCCTGCTCGGTCCTTTAAACACATTCAGTGTGTGTGAGGCTCTGACTGAAGTATTGGGATGTGGAATGTTAATAAAAGAGAATAAAAGAGAATAAAGAGGGAGAACTTCCTCCTGACGTACCGTACCGTACCGTACCGTGAACTGACAGACCGTTACCATGGGTTACTCACAATCCGAATTTTAAAAAATCGGGTTTTCGTGTTTTTGCGTGTTTTTGTGAAAGTTAACGCAAATAGTAAACAGAGAAAACCTTCAGCTCGTGCTGTTCGTTACACCCCCGACGTGATACTGACGCCAGGAGAGGCACGTTTAGTGTGGAACTCGTTAAACACCTTAAAACGTGCAGAGAACCACCACGGTGCCACAAAACCCCGCAGTCCGTAAACACACCACGGGCAGAATTACTACAACACAAACAGGAGACCAGATCCAGCACGATCCAGCAGATCCAGCACGAGCACAGAGACAGATTAGAGTAAATCCACGGCTGACAAGGGGGCTCCCGTTGTCTGGTGGACTGAAGCGGACCGTAGTAGACCCGATGGTGGGTTTTTGTGTAATCAGGCAGAGACTTACCCGGTTTTCCTGCTCGTCCTCGTTCAGTTCCTCAGAGATAAATCAGGGTGATCCACATTGTGAGTCCGTGAGTCCGTCAGTCTCAGCTAAACGCTTTAACGCTCCGCAGGCATCAGTCTGTGTGTGTGTGTGTGTGTGTGTGTGTGTGTGTGAGAGAGTGTGTATGTGTGTGTGTGTGGCAGACGGGTCTCCAGTGTGTGTGTGAGAGTGTGTGTGAGTGTGTGTGTTAGGATGAAACGCCTTTTCTCCTCTAGGAGCTGCATTGTTGACATTGGCTTCCTGACGTCATGCTGGCCCTCATTCACAACAACGGCCAAGCCCCCCTGCTCTTACGATGATGGAGCCCCCCCCCCCTCCTGCTCCTACGAGGATGGAGCCCCCCCCCCCCCCTGCTCTTACGAGGATGGAGCCCCCCCCGCTCTTACGTTACTAGAGCCCCCCCCCCTGCCCCAACCATGATGTTGCCCCCCTGCTCTTACCATGATGTTGCCCCCCCCCCCCGCTCTTACGTTACTAGAGCCCCCCCCCCCCCCCCCCCCTGCCCCAACCATGATGTTGCCCCCCTGCTCTTACCATGATGTAGCCCCCCCTCCTCTTACCATGATGTTGCCCCCCCCCCCCCCCCTCCTCTGTGCCTGACGCTGCAGTGCTGAACATGCTCTCTACTATTTCTCCTGCTTTATCACTCCAAACAGATTAGCATACAAACATCCTCACCTTGCAGCATGTTTCATATTTCATCCTGTAAAAGTCTCCAAAAACCTGAACTGGGACATGAACTCTGCATGAGGGCCACACTGTCTACCTTAATGCTTTGTGCAAACATTCAAAAATATTCGGGTGTAATCCTCTTGATATCTATCAAGATGTAATCTGTGTTTTATATCTTCATGTAACTGATGGAATTTTTTTTTTTAGTTCCAAATTACTATCTACAGAACAGGATGAGGGACACTGGAAAAATACAAATTAATGAAAAAGATGAATATTTTTATTATTCTGAAATGAAGTCAGAATTCTGACTTTAATCTTTAATCTCAGAATTCTGACTTTAATCACAGAATTCTGACTTTAATCTCAGAATTCTAACTTTAATCTTTAATCTCAGAATTCTGACTTTAATCTCAGAATTCTGACTTTAATCTTTAATCTCAGAATTCTGACTGTCATCCCAGAATTTATTTTTAATCTCAGAATTCTGACCGTCATCTTTAATCTCAGAACTCTGACTTTAATCTCTAATCTCAGAATTCTGACTTTAATCTTTAATCTCAGAATTCTAATTTTAATCTCAGAATTCTGACTTTAATCTCTAATCTCAGAATTCTGACTTTAATCTTTAATCTCAGAATTCTAACTTTAATCTCAGAATTCTGACTTTAATCTCAGAATTCTGACTTTAATCTTTAATCTCAGAATTCTGACTGTCATCCCAGAATTTATTTTTAATCTCAGAATTCTGACCGTCATCTTTAATCTCAGAACTCTGACTTTAATCTCTAATCTCAGAATTCTCACTTCAGTCTCAGAATTCTCACTTCAGTCTCAGAATTCTGATTTAAAGCTCAGAAGTTTGACTTTGATCTCAGAATTCTAACTATAATCTCAGAATTCTGACTTTAATCTCAGAATTCTGACTTTAATCCCAGAGTAATAGAAAATATATATTTCACCCAATATATATTTTTTCAGTGGCCCTAATCCTCTTTAGTAACTCAGACAGTCCTCTATAAGAAAGTAAACAGTTACTTGCTACATGATGAGAGAAAATATAATACATAGTAAAAAAATGTTGTAATCAGTACAGCTGAACATTAATCAGAGAAATTAATTTGTTAGATATTTAGCATTAATTTCTTTGGCATGATTAAATTTATGGTTAATTCCTTTGAGCATGGAGGCGCGAGTGTCGTGTCACATTGAGAAGGCAAACAAAGGTGCAGAATCCAAAACTGAGACAAAACAAAATTTACTTAAAACAAACCCACACAAGAAAAAACGAGAGCACAGGAAGACATCATAAGACTGAACAATGAACTGACACAGAAGGAAGGAAACACAGAGACTAAATACTGACAGAGATAACGAGACACAGGTGAGACAACGAGACACAGGTGAGACACAGGTGGAACTCATGAGTGCAATCAAGGGCAGGAAGTAAAACTAAACCAGACACAGAAGGAACGAGTACTACAAAATAAAACAGGAAGCTGAACTACGGAGCACAAGAGAAAATGCACAAAGAATAAAGAACACAAATAATAAACTTACAAAAGCAGCTCATGACAGAGACACCTGAGAGGTGTATGATGGTGAAGGTTACAGAGAACACAACATTTGATGTACAGTGTCACTGGTCTTGGTCCATCACATCCCACACAGGATTCATCTGTTCGTGGTGAGTCTCAGTTTCACTGTAAACAGTTCCACAGAGGCTTCACCGTGTCTTCCTTCAGCCGTATGAACCTGAAACAGAAATTCAGAATTCTAGAACACCTGCTGTTGCTCTCCATACAGACTGTTTGTCCTGCTGACACCTGATTGGTCAACATTTTTATGTGGAATCTGTAAAAATAGTTTAGTGGCACGTTATTTTACCTGACTAGAAATATGAAATGTCAATCAGTTTGAAGGATTTTGATTTTTGAGCTGATCAAAAGTTCCCAAACTGCTTTAAATGTTGTCTTTAAGTTGCTGATGTGTTTGAAAGAGAATTCCCACATTGTTCTGTCGGCTGGTGTTAAAACTCTTTAAAAGCTCCAGCTGAAAGAAGAATAAATATCTGTCCTCCTTAACTCACACTGCACCTAACTTAAACTCTGATTGTAACACAGATAAACGTGATAGAAGGAGAGTGATGGGTTTTGCAGCGCTCAGGACACTCTGAACAGGACAGAGGGTACGATACGGCTCCTAACACAGAGTTTAATCCTGCGGGAGCTGGCAGAGCTCTCACATTTTATCAGTTCGCCACAGACAGACACCTCATGGGTCTCATTCTGAGCGGCTGGATTCAGATCAGCCCACATTCTCAATGTCAAGATGTTATAAATAGCCAGAACTGATTTGTAGAGCTCCTCCAGCAGCTCAGATCAGCTCGGAGGGAGACGAGGTGTTCTCAGAGACAGATCTACGGCAGGTCTGTCAATAACTACACAGAAAAACACATTTCAGAGGACCAGCTGCTGTTTGTTTAATGCATTCATTAGGGCTAGTCTAAATAATGGAGTATAACAACACCTGGCTGTTGATATTTATCACTTAAAGAGGCTGATGCTCAAAAGTATACTACTGTTTCATCATGCCCAGGTTAGCTTCATTTAGTGGGGGATGTTGCATGGCTTTGATTCCATCCAGACCTCTTTGGTTTAACTTGGGGTTCTTTATATTGTGATTTTGAAGGAGATGCTGAACTCTAAAATGGTCCCAGTCAGAATGTAATCATCTGAGAGACAAATGTGTGCAAACTAAATGCAACACAAGATCAAACTTTCAGAATATGTCTGCAGCTTTTCTATTTTTACCTGTTTCTGTCCCCGTGCTCCGTTGCTTCAAACTAAATATTTAAACTCAAGTATTTTACAGCTGACTGAAACATGACCCAGTAACCTGCACAAGACCCCGAGCTCAAACATAGACTGGCTTTGATTTCTCCTCAGCTTCATCCTCTTCTTTACAGATCCTGCTTAGGACTAAATATTGGTATATGAGGTGTTCAGGTTTCTGTTTTTATTTCATGTTGTTTCGTCCACGGGTGTTTTGTGTGGTCATTGGTGGAAAACTAGGAGAACAAACAAGCAAAGAGCAACCCTCTGTAGTGTAATCCTGCAGCAGGCTTCTGGTAAAGATTCAGCTTCAGAAATCTGCAAACCACAGCAGCTAACTTTTACATTCTCCTGCTCCTCGTTGTCGGTCTGACCGTAAAGAAAGGCAATGCACACACATGGCAATCTGGGCTGCGTTCTGGATCATCTGCAGATTTGGATGTGCAGTAAATGGTTTCAAAAAGAATTATTGATGTTGACAGAAGATGTAAGGTACTGTGATTCATTTAAAACTGGGGGCATCATCATGAACAGGGTCCAACCTGCTGCAGATCATCCAAACAGCCAACAGATCACCCAGAGACTCTGGGTCTATAGTGGGTTTGTATCCTCTGACTGAAAGAGATAAATATCAAGAATCAGAGAAAAAGTGACAGAAATGTAAAATAGCGAAGTGTAGGATTAAGAAGACAGGAGCCTGATTTCTTACTTCATCAAATAGGAGGTGTTCCTTTAACAGACGATGGTGGGTTTCAAATGCAGTCCAGTCTTTCATCCAGCAGCCCTCTCTCTTTCTGCCTGTCCGTGTGTGTGTGTGCATGTGTGAGTGTGTGTGTGTAAAACCAAATTACCACAGAGCATGTCAAACTGTTATTGAAGGGAGTAGTGGGATCTATAAAAACCTCTGCATTGCTATGGAAACTGCAGCCTCAGATCGGGTCCTGCAGTTAAAGCAGGAACACACCTCCAGCAGAATGAGCGCTAACATCATTAACCTGCTGTACTGAGGCTGCTCGCTGTGATAACTGCTGCCAGGACAAACTGTTTCACCCCATTTGTTTCCCAATTCACCCACAAATCAACACCGCACTCCCAGCTCATCCTCAAACCAGAGCATCTGATTAAATAGTCTGTTCAAAGGACGGGAGTGAAGCTGAGCATGAAATTAGAAAATAATAATGTATATTTATGTCGATACAAGGGCGCGAGGTTCGCAGGAAATTGGAATGAAGATGTCGTTTCATCTTTGACGGTTCAATTGCTGCGTTTATCAGGTTTTATTTTAATCCTGTTCAAAGACGTTAACAAGGATTTGTTTCATAATTTGACAGACGTGGAGTGCGTGTTGGCCTCCGCCAGGGTCACGATCCTGTTTGGGATTCTTATGGACAGGATCTCAAGGCGCAGCTGGGGGGATGAGGGTCTCCAGTTTAGGGGGCTCAGAATTTCATCTCTGCTTTTTGCAGACGATGTGGTTCTGTTGGCTTCTTCAAGCTGGGACCTGCAGCAGGCATCAGGGCGGTTTACAGCTGAGAGTCAGCGACTCCCATTCTCCTCTACTGTTCCCCCTGCCACTACAAAATGCTAACTGTCTCCAACAAAAACAAACTCATACGCACCACAAAATCATCCGCCTCCCCACACCCAACCTGTCTGACCTCAACAACAGAGCCATCATACGCAGAGCACGCACTATAACACTGGACCCCCAACACCCCCTCTACTCAGTCTTCACACTACTCCCCTCCGGTCGCAGATACAGATCCCCTTACTGTAGGCGAGCCCGGTTTGGCAGAAGCTTCGTCCCATCAGCCATTGCACTGCTAAACAGAATGACACTGTAATGTGTCCGGTGTGTTTATATGTGTCTGGTGTGCATATATGTGGGATGAGGTGCACCATTGTTGTGAGGCTGGGTGGATGTTTATTGTTATTGTGTTTATACATGTATTCCTGTACAGACGGTGGCAACAAATCTCCTTATTAAGGACAAATAAAGATCTATCTATCTATCTATCTATCTATCTATCAAGTCTGAGGCCATGGTTCTCTGCTGGAAAACAGTGGATTGCCCTCTCTCGGTGGGGGTCGAGTCTTTGCCCCAAGTGACGGAGTTTAAGTATCTCGGGGTCTTGTTTGTGAGTGAGGGTAAAATGGAGCGTGAGATCCACAGGCGGATTGGTGCAGCGTCAGCAGTGATGCCGTCCCTGTACCGAACCGTTGTGGTGAAGAGGGAGCTGAGCCGGAAGGAGGAGCTTTCAATTTACCAGCCGGTCTACGTTCCAACCCTCACCTATCGTCATGAGCTGTGGGTCTTGACCGAAAGGATAAGATCTCTGATACAAGCGGCTGAAATGAGTTTCCTCTGAAGGGTGTCTGGGCTTAGCCTTAGACAGAGGGTCAGGAGCTAAGACATCCGGAGGGAGCTCGGAGTAGAGCTGCTGCTCCTCCGCGTTGGCAGGAGTCAGTTGAGGTGGTTCAGGCATCTGATAAGGATGCCTCCCGGACGCCTCCCTTTAGAGGTGTTCCTGGCACGTCCAACTAGGAGAAGGCCCTGGAGAAGGCCCAGAACTCGGTGGAGGGATTATATATCCCGTCTGGTCTGGGATCGCCTCGGGATTCCCAAGAAGGAGCTGGAAAGTGTTGCTGGGGAGAGGGATGGAAGAAAATGGATGGATGGACATACGTAGATTTATTGTCGACATAAACTTCTGAAAAGGTTTTGAGTTTGGTGTTTTGTCTGTCCCCATCTTGGTTTTTTGAAGTTAGAAGAGGACACAGTGGTTGTCAATCATCAGAAGCCCCGCCCTCAACCCTTTATGATGAAATTAAGACACAACACACAACATGTTACAAAAGTGTGTCTTTACTTTCTTAAAGCACGTAACTGCAGTCTGTACATTTAAAAAAATACATGAGACATGTTTCAGGATTCATAAGGCTTCCATCTGAAGTTTTCATACAATACACAGAGATAAAAATGATCTGTACACGAAGGCAACGTCTGAACAATGCATTAAGATAAACTGCTGTTAAAAAATCCATGAAAGTGAAGGGGAGGTGTAGCATGCAGATTTGATGCTCGTATAACTGTGCGACTTATATCAGAGGGGAAAAGGTGAAGTCACAGAGAACAGCTTTAAAGAAACCGTCCCCGGCCTGAAGTCCTCCTTTGGTTTAGTTTCACAGTGAAGCTGTTTCACGTGACTCCACGATGACGAGGGCGTGATAATAAGATTATATAAAGGTAAGAAGTACACTTGTAGATAATACTCAACAACTCAAGAAAGACTATAAAGAAGGCAAGTCATGGTCAACACTCAGGAGTACATGTTTCAGTCCAGTCCAATCAGGGAACATCAAATCCATGCCAGTCTCTTTGGTGCTGCTCTCTGAATTTACCTCGCTCGCCCTAAAGAGTCGAGCACAAACTCCTCCTCGGTCATCAATATTTACAGTTTAAAAATGATAAGTACATGATTAACGGTTTTAACATTCCCCCGATAAAATGCTTCAGCCGGCTGTAACCCTCAGGAGCAAACGTCCTGCCTCAGACTGTTCATCTGAACTCTACAGAGAGGATCAGAGTCAAACCTTCAGGTTCAAGAGGAAGATGATGTAGTAACAGTCTCAGCAGATGTGTGTCTAACATGAGTCTGGTCCTGCTGGAGGTTTCTGCCTGTTAAAGGAAGTTTGTCCTTGCCACTGTAACTTGCTAAATGCTGCAAAGTGCTCTGCTCATGATGGATTAAGATGAGATCAGACCGAGTCCTGTCTGTAAGATGGGACTGGATCTGATCCTGTCTTGATGTTGGGTCTTTGTTAATAATAGAACATAGAGTACGGTCTAGACCGGCTCTGTTTGGAAAGAGTCTGAGGAGAACATTTGTTGTGATTTGGCGCTTTATAAATAAAGATTGATACCAAAGAGTCTAAAGTGTCTGAGCTTGTATGGAAGATGAAACATCTCATGTCTGGAAAAGCTTCGTTCAAGCATGTCAATCTAGAAAGTTCAAAGCAAAGGCAGGCAGAGCAGCAGCAAAGACCCCCGGGGTGCAGAGCAGAGCGAGCATCAGTGACGGCACATATGAGGAGCTGTGGTGGAGGAGAGTAACAAAGCAGGAAGAGAAGGCTGGCTGGTGTTCAGAGCAGCTGATGTTCTGCCAGCCGAGCTCGACTTCCTAACTCTGTGTCAGTTTCTGGTTAAAAATCATCTTCCTCTTGATCTGAAGCTCTTCCTCTGTCAGGATCCTTTCTGAGGAGGAACTCCAGAGGACACACGTTTGTCTGACTCACCCGACTTCAAACTTTTTGTACCTGTTGGTCATTTCGATCCAAAAACATAAAAAAAGATGGGCCAAGGACTAAAAATACTCTGATTAACACATCATGCAGTGTGTGACCCCTGCATGTCTCTCTTCCTCAACAATGTGCCCTTCCTGACTCTCAGTCAAGTTTACTTTGTATGAATCATCCTCAGTAAAAACAACAACAACAACAACAACAACAACAAAAACAACAACACAAGATATAGTGAAGCATGCCAGCCTGAAACTGCCCTGGAAGTCAGCTAGCTGTGACGGCTAATCCAGGGAGGAACTGTCTTTGTGTTTTACATCCAACTCAGAAAGCAAGTGCTTGAAATAACTCGAGATAAAAGTCAAGATTATCTGGAATGCTTTGGAGTGATGTACGGTGAGTATAAAGTTTAAAATCTCTACAGCGGAGGTCAGAGTGCCGCTCTGAGGTTGTCTCTCGTAGCGGACACACCCAGAGGCTGAACCCGCTCTGATAGCTGCCTTATCATCGCTATCCCAGTCGGCATTGTACCGTCACAGAGTGAACGTTTTCCCCGACTATCTGATTTAAAAGTTTTTGTTGAGACTAGATTTCACCAAAAATCTGCTTCTGTCACGCGCCGGGTCATATTAGTTTAGAGGAGAGTGAAATACTGTCAGGGTTACGGGCTCTACTTTATGATCACGGAGGCGCTCCTCTCGTTCTCCTCCTGTCCCGTCCTAGCTGTGCTGCTGGTTCTGACTCTTGATCTGGCCCAGTTTGCTCTTTAAGCCCTGGACCTGGGCTGACAGGCTGCTGTTGTCCTCCAGCAGCTTGTTGTGCTCCTGGATGAGTCTGGATGAAGTCTGCTGCTCCCTCTGGTCCTGCTCCAGCTCCGACATCAGCTCCTGTCTGAACACAGAGTCTCTGTCAGGACACGGCGACCATATTTAAACGCTCCTCTCAGACACAGACCTCTTTATGTTCATCTGAAGGCAGTTAAATATGTCAGCCTCATGATGAACAAGCTCTCGGCTCACTTCAGCGTAAAAGTCACGACCGCAATCAAACGAGGTCGGACCAGGAATAATGATGATCTATATAATAACGACCTCAGATGCTTAAAGATGGCTGCAGCAGCACGGGGTCAAACATGCAGAGAGATTATTAAACACACGTATGTCCCACCTTTGTAGATCATCTGAGGATAAAGTCAGACGAGTAATTTTTATCACATTTAAGAGCTCAATGTTTTTTATTCTCATGTCTAAAGAGAGTCTGAGATGGACCGATCTGAGGTTCAGGTCTGGTTTCTGGAGGATTCATAAAGTCTTGTAAAACTTGACTTACTTCCTGCGAACAAGCTGCGAGATCTCGGACTGGACTTTGAGATACTCCTGAGCCATCCGGATGTGCTGCTCGAACACGGACATCGACTCTTTGGAGTTGGGACATGGAGCCAGAGGCTGAAAGGAAACAGAGACCTCAGAGGTTAACACGTTCACAAAAACCATCCTCATCCTTCTTTCAAAGAGTCACTGCGCTCTGAGCTGTTGCACGTCAGCCATCATGCAAACACCCAGAGCGTCATCACCACTCTCCTAAAACGAGCCTCACTGCAGTTTCAGAGTCGATTATAGAGATCTTAAATTGTTTAGGTTTTGAGTTTCTTCCTTTCAAAGTTGAATCGTCGGCATGTCTGTGCACAAATCGGCTCATACGCAGAAAAATAAAAGGGCTGTGTCACTGTTTTTATTATTCCACTTCAGTGTCTTTATGTTATCTATTTCAGATGCACATAAAACATCCTGAATTCACTGACAGAAGAGAGTTTCTCACCTGCAGCTGATGATCCAGTTTCAAGTAGGCCAGAGGAATGGAGCTGTCCAAACCGTTGGTTGCTAAAACACACACACACACACACACACACACACACACACACACACAAAGAGACACACACCTGTGTTAACATCTCTGCAGAGAACACACACTCCTGCACGGATGCAAACACTCATAGGTTGCACTGTAACGCCCCCCGGTGGTGGAGAGTGAACAACACGAGTCAAAGCTCTGAACGTCCTGAAGCATCCAGGAGGCGATTGTTAAAGATAATCTGGAGTTCATTTCCTCGTTCTTCAGTCTGAATAAGACCTGGAACTCACGTCACACCTTTCAAAATGAGATGGTGCTTTCGTTATGAAGAGATAGATGACGTGTGACCGGCTGTTCCTCTCTGTCTTTATGAGTTCTTCCATCTTTTATTATCTTTACCTTTAATGTCTGACGTTCATGTCTGACAAGCTTCAGAGAGATGCCTTATCAAATGGTTGTATGTGAGGTTTTTATTTTGCCTGGGTTACTCTGTTTTGTATTCTGCTAACGAGCATGCTTTTATTTTGAAAGGATGCAGAAGTTTCTGCTCGTAACGCTGTCGGTCACCGGCAGCACGACAGATATTAAACTCTGAGTCAAAGATTGAGCTGTTGTGAACCTGACAGTGACACCGTCAGAGCAGATTCAGGATCATTTGTTCCTCTTCTTCTTACCTGTGGGGCTGAAGGTCATCCTGAGCTCTGATTGGCCGGTGGTGGTCACAGGGCTGGTGCAGTGGGTGGGGCTTTGCGAGCGTCCTGGTTGGCTCTCCACACTGGACACTCTGGACAGACCGGTACGCAGCGTGGCCGTCTGAGGGGCGAGAGGAGGCGTGGTCACTTTATGCTGATACTTTAACATTTTTTATAAACGCTGTAAAACAAATCTGATGTTTGATAGTTCTTCCCTCACTGCCGTTTGAATCCTGATTAAATAAAGCATCATCTCTTTACCTTTGAGGGTTTGAACTGCAGAGGAAATTTAGCCTCAAAACTCTTCAGGGTTTCATCTCGTCCTGTTGTGTTTCTGAGCTCTGAGTTGTCGTCGCTCCGGTTACTGTTGAAGGTGAAGTCAGTGTACGAGCCTGCAGACAGCAAACACACACACACACACACACGCACCAGTTTAAAGGATGCTTCCTGCCTCTTTCCTACGTCGAGTCTACAAAACACGTAGCAAAGTGTTGGATTCAAGTTTGCTGAAGTGTTGATGCGTCAGTGTCAGAGGCTGCAGAGTGGTGATCTACCTGTGCTGGCGGCCGATGAAGAGCCGCTCCTGTTGGCTGAAGACTGGTGAGAGAGCTTGAGAGGTTCATCGGAGCCCGGGAAGTACTGGAAGGTTCAGACACCATGATTGTTAGAGTGAAGGGCTTCAGATACAAAACAAGAATCACGAGACCAACCGCACCCTGACGTCATTTATCACCCATCACTGCACGGGTACAGCTGCTTGTTGAAGATTTGATGGATCTGCAGCTTTACACTGATCTCATCGCTTTATGCTTTCCCTGACTCAAACTATCACCCCCTGAGATGAGGACAGTAGCTTCTGCAGGTTTTAATGTGAATTCACCGTAAACCCGAACCAGTGTCCCACAGAAAAACAAGACTCTGTAACCTGCTGTGACCATATTTCTCTTTTAAACATCCCTCCTTCAAGATTTGATCTAGTCTGACAGTGTAACGTGTTTATCCATCCATAATCTATACAGCTTTCAGGGTTCGAAGACTATCATTGAGTTTCTCAGGAGGTCCTAATAAACCAGCTGTGTCCTGCGTCGGCTGTTTTTTATGTTCAGTCTTCACTCAGGGAAACAATCTGAACATTTGTACACAGTGTTTTGTAAAACATGGATGCTATAGGAGTCTACCAGGTAACCTGACTCACAGAGAGTTGGCATCAACACAGCAAACACTGTGTTGAGTTCTTATCAGCCATTTAGTCTTGTGTTTGCAAAAACTGTAAGTGTCATGCCCTGTCTTCAGGACCCGTCTTCAGGCTTTTCATGCCACGTCTTCAGGCCCCGTCTTCAGGCTTTTCAGGCCCCGTCTTCAGGACCCGTCTTCAGGCTTTTCAGGCCCCGTCTTCAGGCTTTTCAGCCCCCGTCTTCAAGCTTTTCAGGCCCTGTCTTCAGGCCCCGTCTCCAGGTCCCATCTTCAGGCCAGTTTTCAGGCCAGTTTTTCAGACCCCGTCTTCAGGCCCCGTTTTGTGCATGTGCAACAGTTAAACATCCTGTCTGTGTTTCAAAGCTAGTTCTTAATCTTGGCTTCAGTGAGTCAGCTCTGACTCCCTCTGAGCTGTCTCAGGAAACTGGTTCATCAGGCTCATACTCACCCACCATCAAGTACACCCACCAACACCTCTGACTGATTTCTTTATGCTGTGTTCAAACATGTAAAACTAAAAGGCCCAATCCGGATCCTGCTGGGTCTGTACCTTCATGAGGTTGCTCATAGTGTTCTTGACCTCCTCCATTGACGGTCTCTGGCTCGGTTCTTTGTCCCAGCAGCGAGTCATCAGACTCTCGATGGGCTCTGGGAGGTCTTTAATCAGAGGAGGCCGCGTCCCTGCCACATAGAGAAGCGTCACAGCGTTATGATGAATCCAGTGAATCAGCTGACGGGACGTGTGTGTGTGTTCAGGTTTTCACTCACCTCTGTGAACGGCCCACATGATGCAGAACGCTGAGCCGCCGATTTCATCAAAAGGTTTCTTACGTGTGATGACCTCCCACAGGATGATCCCCCAGCTGAACACGTCACACTTCTCACTGTAGTTAGAGCCTGAGAGACGAACAGCACAGTTACATCTACTGTGAAACACACAGCCAGCAACATGCAGGGGAGCTGAGGTTAGGTACAGTAAGATAAGATGCTGTACAATAGGATGCAATGTGGTAAGATACAATACAGTGCTTGGTGCTATGTTACATTAGTTACAATTCATTGCTGTACTTATGTAACAATGTAATGTCGCGTTACGTAACCTTACGTAGCATAAAGTTACCTTAGGTTACAATATGATACGATACAATAACTTACATTACGTTACATTATGTAACGATAAGACAAGATAAAATAAAATTGAGTTTGTCATGTTACGTTACGATTTGATACCACACAATTACTTATGTTACGTTACGTTAAATCACGTTATGTGTTATATTGTGTTACCAGACAATTCAGTGTGGTACTTCATTCTACGTAACGTTACGTAACACTGGGTAGAACGAAGTTACATAAGGTTAAGTGCCGTTACGATATGATACGATACAATAGCTTATGTAACCTTACTTTACGTTACCTAAATTAGATTACAACAAGATAATACAGTGTGTTTCTTTATGTTACATTACGCAATGTTATGTTACGTTGCATTACGTGACGTTACGTGACATTATGTGACATTACGTGACATTACGTTACGTGACGTTACGTGACGTTACGTGACGTTACGTGACGTGACGTTACGTGACGTTACGTGACGTTACGTGACGTTACGTGACGTTACGTGACTTGACATTAGGTGACGTTATGTGACGTTACGTGACGTTACGTGACGTTACGTGACTTGACGTTAGGTGCCTGACTTGACGTTAGGTGACATTACGTTGCCTGACTTGACGTTAGGTGACATTACGTTGCCTGACTTGACGTTAGGTGACTTGACATTAGGTGACATTACGTAACGTCACGTAACGTGACGTTACGTGACGTTACGTGACGTTACGTGACGTTACATGACTTGACATACGTGATGTTACATGACGTTACGCGACGTGACATGACGTTAAGTGACGTTACGTTACTTGACATTAGGTGACATTAGGTGACGTTATGTGACGTTAGGTGACGTTACGTGACGTTACGTGACGTTACTTGACGTTAAGTGACTTGACGTTAAGTGACTTGACGTTAAGTGACTTGACGTTGCATGACGTTAGGTGACATTACGTTACGTGACTTGACGTTAGGTGACATGACGTAACGTGACTTGACGTTACATGACTTTACATTCGGGATGTTACATGACGTTACGCGACGTTACATGACGTGACGTTACATGACGTGACGTTACATGACGTGACGTTACATGACGTGACGTTACATGACGTGACGTTACATGACGTGACGTTACATGACGTGACGTTACATGACGTGACGTTACATGACGTTACGTTACGTGACGTGACTTGACGTGACTTGACTTGACGTTACGTAACGTTACGTTAAATCATGTCATGTTACGTTAAGATACAATACAGCGCAGAATGATTCCACACCATACGAATCCAAGCGTAACCACAGTAGTATCCAGTAAAACATGATACGATACACGATACTGCAGTGTAGGAATCAATGTTTGTTCTTTACCTTCAAACACCTCTGGAGCCATCCAGGCCGCGCTGCCTTTATTATTCGTCATGTACGTCTGAATGTCACAAGCTGTTCCAAAGTCACAGATCTTCAGCACGGTCCCACGAGCCACCAGGAGCAGACTGAAAACACAACGCAGGACCGGGTTCAGAATGTGAGGTTAGCACTAAATGAGAAGAGTTAGAACAACTCGTCCTGAAAACCAGATGTCTGACACACTGACGGACCAACAGATGGACCAACAGATCCTATCTTATAAGAGTAGTAGTTTATTAGTTTATTATATTCAATATACAGATTTCCTTTGTACCAACCTCTGGCTCTGCAACCTAATGCACAGATGTGTCTCGTGTTTTTGAAGTCAATGATCCTCGCAGTGTTTGCGGATTATTTTTAATCCTCTGAACTGTGTAACCTCGATTTTATTGATCATATGCAGACTCTTACTTTGGCGGTTTGAGGTCCCGGTGGATTAAGGCCTTTGGCTTCATGGAGTGCAGATATGCGACTCCCTGAGCGCACTGCAGACACCAGCTCATGGCGTGAGACGCTGTGTAGTGAGCCTGTGGGTCTGCGCTGTGCAGGACTGAGAGTGATGGAGGAATACAGAAGAAAAGAAAACACATGAAACATACAAATCACACTGTCACACTTCACCTCTGTACCTGTGGACTTCATACCAGTCCTGATCCATCTTTATGATTCTACATAAACATGTAGCTTTAGATTTTAGCGTGAACAGTGTTCCGGTTTCTGTGTGTAGTCTGAGGAGTGTCGACAAATCAGGAGTCAGCAGGATAAGCGCTCTGTATGGAGAGCAACAGCAGGTGTTCTATAATTCTGGTTGAGGAAGTAAACAACACGACTTACGGTTATATAAAGAGCCACACTCTGCGTACTCCATGACCAGGCAGACCTGTGGAGACACATCACTTTAGATTCAGGAATTTCATAAGTGATGGTGTCCTTGAACACATCATCATCGTAGATCAAAGATGTAAGCTGGGTGGGTTAAATACAAACACCAACATGGGCTGCTAAAAGTTGTATAAATGAAAGAGAAATGCATTCTGGGATGTTGTTGTTTGACTGTTGAACACTCACCGGGTTGTCACAGGAGCCGTACAGCTTCACGATGTTTGGATGGTTCACTCTGGAGAGCTGCCGCAGCTGAGCAGAGACAGAATATTCACATTATCATGAATATAACATGAACACATTCATTATATTGATATAATACAAACACAGAGGATGTCAGCAGGTACTCAAATTTCTGTTTTCATAACAGCTTTAACTGATTCTTAAAACACACACCTGTAAGATAACACACGTGCAACAAAAACAGCTGATTGTGTTCGCTGAGCAAATACAGAGCACTGAGGCAGAGTTCAAACAAAGTCAGAGGTTCCCTGAATGCACCACAGCCTCCTCAGAGTCAAATAAATATCTGTATGAAGAGATTTACAGATTTACAGAACGAAAAGCTGTCATTGAACATCTCTCTTAGTGTTGGCTCAGATTTTTGCTGAATCATTCTGAATCCAAAGACTGTTTTTGAATCTATCGACTTCATTCAAGAGACCCGTGTTTCAAACATTCACTGGAGTTGTTCTGCTTCATGCAGCGCAGAGAAAAGGTGGTAAACATACCTCCACAAGGAACGCGTTTCTCTCATTCTCACTCTCGATGGTCTTGATGGCGACGTCTTTTCCTTTCCAGATCGCTTTAAAGACGACTCCGAACGTCCCTCTGCCCACAGCCTGAGGAAACACAACATGACAGGACACAGGATCACACATTACCTCTCTCCAACACGGTCTCAGCAGATGAACATGAGTCTGGTCCTGCTGGAGGTTTCTGCCTGTTAAAGGAAGTTTGTCCTTGCCACTGTAACTTGCTAAATGCTGCAAAGTGCTCTGCTCATGGTGGATTAAGATGAGATCAGACTGAGTCCTGTCTGGATGATGGGACTGGATCTAATCCGGTCTTGATGTTGGGCAGTGTGTGTGAGGTGTGTTAGTGTGTTTAAAGGTAGTGTGTGTGATGGTTTGTTAGTGTGTTTAAAAGCAGTGTGTGTGAGGTGTGTTAGTGTGTTTAAAAGCAGTGTGTGTGATGTGTGTAAGTGTGTTTTAAGGCAGTGTGTGTGATGTGTGTAAGTGTGTTTAAAGGCAGTGTGTGTGAGGTGTGTTAGTGTGTTTAAAGGCAGTGTGTGTGATGGTTTGTTAGTGTGTTTAAAGGCAGTGTGTGTGATGGTTTGTTAGTGTGTTTAAAAGGCAGTGTGTGTGATGGTTTGTTAGTGTGTTAAAGGCAGTGTGTTAGTATGTTTAAAAGCATTGTGTGTGAGGTGTGTAAGTGTGTTTAAAGGCAGTGTGTTAGTGTGTTTAAAGGCAGTGTGTGTGAGATGTGTAAGTGTGTTTAAAAGCAGTGTGTGTGACGGTTTGTTAGTGTGTTTAAAGGCAGTGTGTGACGGTTTGTTAGTGTGTTAAGGGCAGTGTGTTAGTGTGTTTAAAGGCAGTGTGTGTGATGGTTTGTTAGTGGGTTAAAGGCAGTGTGTGTGACGGTTTGTTAGTGTGTTAAGGGCAGTGTGTTAGTGTGTTTAAAGGCAGTGTGTGTGATGGTTTGTTAGTGGGTTAAAGGCAGTGTGTGTGATGGTTTGTTAAGGGTTAAAGGCAGTGTGTGTGAGGTGTGTAAGTGTGTTTAAAGGCAGTGTGTGTGATAGTTTGTTAGTGGGTTAAAGGCAGTGTGTGTGAGGTGTGTAAGTGTGTTTAAAGGCAGTGTGTGTGATGGTTTGTTAGTGGGTTAAAGGCAGTGTGTGTGATGGTTTGTTAGTGGGTTAAAGGCAGTGTGTGTGAGGTGTGTAAGTGTGTTTAAAGGCAGTGTGTGTGATGGTGTGTTAGTGTGTTTAAAGGCAGTGTGTGTGACGGTTTGTTAGTGTGTTTAAAGGCAGTGTGTGTGATGGTTTGTTAGTGGGTTAAAGGCAGTGTGTGTGATGGTTTGTTAAGGGTTAAAGGCAGTGTGTGTGAGGTGTGTAAGTGTGTTTAAAGGCAGTGTGTGTGATAGTTTGTTAGTGGGTTAAAGGCAGTGTGTGTGAGGTGTGTAAGTGTGTTTAAAGGCAGTGTGTGTGATGGTTTGTTAGTGGGTTAAAGGCAGTGTGTGTGATGGTTTGTTAGTGGGTTAAAGGCAGTGTGTGTGAGGTGTGTAAGTGTGTTTAAAGGCAGTGTGTGTGATGGTGTGTTAGTGTGTTTAAAGGCAGTGTGTGTGAGGTGTGTAAGTGTGTTTAAAGGTAGTGTGTGTGATGGTTTGTTAGTGTGTTTAAAAGCAGTGTGTGTGAGGTGTGTTAGTGTGTTTAAAAACAAGGTGTGTGATGTGTGTTAGTGTGTTTAAAGGCAGTGTGTGTGATGGTTTGTTAGTGGGTTAAAGGCAGTGTGTTAGTATGTTTAAAAGCAGTGTGTGTGAGGTGTGTAAGTGTGTTTAAAGGCAGTGTGTGTGATGGTTTGTTAGTGGGTTAAAGGCAGTGTGTTAGTATGTTTAAAAGCAGTGTGTGTGAGGTGTGTAAGTGTGTTTAAAGGCAGTGTGTGTGATGGTTTGTTAGTGGGTTAAAGGCAGTGTGTTAGTATGTTTAAAAGCAGTGTGTGTGAGGTGTGTTAGTGTGTTTAACGGCAGTGTGTGTGAGGTGTGTAAGTGTGTTTAAAGGCAGTGTGTGTGATGGTTTGTTAGTGTGTTTAAAGGCAGTGTGTGTGATGCTTTGTTAGTGGGTTAAAGGCAGTGTGTTAGTGTGTTCGAAAGCAGTGTGTGTGATGGTTTGTTAGTGTGTTTAAAGGCAGTGTGTGTGACGGTTTGTTAGTGGGTTAAAGGCAGTGTGTTAGTGTGTTTAAAGGCAGTGTGTGTGAGGTGTGTAAGTGTGTTTAAAAGCAGTGTGTGTGACGGTTTGTTAGCGTGTTTAAAGGCAGTGTGTTAGTGTGTTTAAAAGCAGTGTGTTAGTGTGTTTAAAGGCAGTGTGTTAGTGTGTTTAAAAGCAGTGTGTGTGAGGTGTGTTAGTGTGTTTAAAGGCAGTGTGTTAGTGTGTTTAAAGGCAGTGTGTTAGTGTGTTTAAAAGCAGTGTGTGTGTGAGGTGTGTTAGTGTGTTTAAAGGCAGTGTGTTAGTGTGTTTAAAAGCAGTGTGTTAGTGTGTTTAAAGGCAGTGTGTGTGAGGTGTGCTAGTGTGTTTCAAGGCAGTGAGTGAGGTGTCTTAGTTCGTTTAACAGCAGTGTGTGTGTGTGTGTGTGTGTGTGTGTGTGTGTGTGTGTGTGTGTGTGTGTGTGTGTGTGTGTGTGTGTGTGTTTTGTTCAGACTTTCTAGATTAAACTCTGTTTCACTTTGAAGGACTGTTACACAAGCTGAGTGTTGTGTTCAGGAACAAACAGAATATGAAGCTCCTGTTAAACTGGAACCTTTGCTCCATCCTCTCTACACAGCCTGACAGCCTGGGTTAGTTAAAGCAGTTAAAGCAGCTTCTCTGAGCCGTGTTGGTGGATAAGTTTACCGCTTCCACTTGGATGTCTTCATACTGGATGTCCTCGAACAGACAGCCGGCTGGAGTCTCCACCATCACGGCGACGGAGCGGCGGGGACACTCCTGGGGACAGGCCGTCGGTGGAGGAGTGGAAACGGGGAGCTCTTCGTCTTGTTCTCGGGGAGGAATAATTGGGTTTATTGTGCTGTGTTTTTGGCTCCAGTCAATCTGTCGTTTTTTCCTCTGTAGCGGTGAATTCAGGAAGTAGACAGCCAGCAGCAGCAGTTCATGACGCGTTCACAAAACACCTGAGTGTTCCTGAACGTCTCACCAGAAAAGGAGGCAGAAAACTGAAAAAAATGAGCTTTTTAAAACATCAAATCCTTTAATAAGTGATTTAAAAACACCAATAAACATGTGTGTGAGGCTCTGAAGTCTTTAACAGGACTCTTAGATGAGTAATAAAGTGGAGGCTTTGTTAAACACATACTCTGTTGAGTTGCTCTCTTGAATGCAGCTTTGTTTTGTTCCTGTGTGGAGGAGAGTCTCCAGCAGGGGGCGACAAACAATATTTCCATTACTAATACAGTAACACTGTGAACCCCCCTCCCTCCGTCACCCACTGAGATCCTCATGCTCCTCTATAAATAATACATAATAATGATTAAAATAATAATTATAAAAAATAGAAAATTCTAAAAAAATATATATATAATAATAAATATCTCTAAACAACAGATTTATTTACCGTTTCATCATCATACACTTACCTTATCTATTTATCAGATAGAAGTGTACATACTGTGTATACATCTGTAATAGTTGCCATATTTTATATCATTTTACTTTGTTTAATTTTATTCTTTTTTATTTTATTCTATTTTATTTTATTCTATTTTTTTATACTTTTTATTTAGTAGTTTTCACACACAAAGAAACAACAACAAGGAAACAAAACAAGACAAAACAAAGACGTGGCAGCATGTCAGCATTGGATGAGTTTTCTTACATATATACAAGACTATCTTCTGTAAGTAAACAGCTCATTTTTAACTCATCCTTGAGAATAGGATTTGATACCCAATGCAGAAAAACACTTTAAAGAAAATGTACAAAGAAAAAAAAATCTACAGCGTCAACAAGAAAAATAAATAAATAAATAAAAGAAAAGTAAATACATAAAGGAAATTTAAATCAGATTTTATTTAGGCCTGGATATGTATTATATATATATATATATATATATTTATATATATATATGTATATACCCACCCCCCGCTTTAGTGTTTTCCACTGTTAATGTTCTTCACCATCTCTTTCTAGCTCGAATCCAATGCCCAAGTACACACATATTTACATTTGTCATTCATCTCTCTTCATTTTATATCAATGTTAGTTATTCTTTTCCATTGTGATATTTTATTTTATTCTATTCTATTTTATTTTATTCTATTTTATTCTATTTTACCTTTGTCATTGCTATTATTATAAATTATAAATTAGACATAGTGTGTTTTAACATCTTATTTTTCCTCATTAAGACATCATGGCAGCGTTTTCTCAGTTCTTTCAGCAACTTCTTTTTTATTTTATTCTATTTATTAACTCTGCAGCTCTACTACCTGGATGTAAAGGAGCACAGGTGATGATGTCACCTGGTAGCACGGTGTGGTTTGTCAGTATGTTGATCTAGTAAATGGAGATATAGTTGTATGAAGCTGTGTCTGCTTAAACTGACATATAACCACTCCACCAGAGACATGAGGAACCAGCACAGGTATGAGGAGGCTGGTGGTTAGCCTCACTCTGCTAACCTGTTTCACACTGTAGACCTGCTGACTCTCAGATCCTGTGTGAAATAAACTGTTCTCTGTGATGTTCTTTACTTGAGTCCAGACAGCCGGTCTAAAGGGAAATCAGCCGCCCTGGAACATGAATCCAACAACAGAGCGGTTCGGTGTTACGGACTGGTGAGAACATCTTGGAGGGTCCGAAGCTAAAGGATGTTTTTAAAACCTCTCTCTGGTTTTATTCTTCAATAAGAACAAACAGGACAGTTTAACCATCTTTATTAAGTCCCCTCTCAGCTGCTTAAAGAACACACTCATACCACTTTCTACCAAACATGTACACACATACGTTCCTATAAATAATGAGACCTTAACTTTATCATATCACCAATATTACACGTTCTAGTTTCTGCACACATTACCTCTTTAATCAATAATACTGATCTCAGGTCAGAGTATTTACTTTGAAACCAAAAACATGATCATCGAAAATATCAAAACAAATACATTCAGGTGATTTTCATACAAACTATAGAAGCGTTCATTTTAAGGAGTGTTAAATGGACAGAGTCTATTGATTGATTTCTTTTTCAGAATTGTAATTTATAATCTGATTTCCAAAAAGGTGCACCGAGCAAAATTTCTCCGAACCATCCGGGTGTGAGAGCAGCCGCAGCTTTTAATTTAAAGTAACAGACACAGCATCGTTCTTCTTTGTACGCAGGGTTTCATAGTTCTACTGAGAATCATGAATCTTTAAATCAGGGGTGTGCAAACACGAGCGTCTATATACAAAAATACAGAGATCTTATAACATAACATTTGTAAAACACATTCAAACTCAAAGCACATATATACAGTGGTGGAAAAAAGTTTTCGGACACTGCATGCATTTGTGAAATATTGCATTGAGAATCACTCTTAGATCTTCAAGTGCAGTGGCGGTTCTGGGGAGGCGCCAACAGGGGCCAGTGCCCCTGTAAAACTGAACCTGGACCCCCCTGTGGCCCCCCCCCCCTCCACACCAAAATAATATTATACAAGCTTCGGTATCGCGCCAATGTTACAGGCGGAAGACATGCATGTGGCACTTGGTTCCAGTCCCTTAGAGCACTAAGAGACTCATGTTGAGTGTAAACAGCCAAACAGCTGCTGTCAGTCTGCATTTTGATCTAGTGCACAGTAGTCTATATGTCTAGTATAAAGGGATGCACTGATGTTTTGCCAGTTTGTTCTCAGCCGGTCCTCGCCCTTCTCAGTCTCTTTTGTCAGGGTTGAATGTGTCCCTCTGATAACACCCTCGGCCCCAGCCAATTTTCCACCACTGTATATATAAAATCTCTCAGATTGTTTTTAAATCACTCATTATATATCGTGTTTTTCTGTGCAAATAGCCTGAGCATTTACTTCAAACAGGTGTAAAAACATCAATACCTCATTCAGTACATTTACAGCAGCCATAATGTCACACACAACAAACACAGGTGTGGAGTGCAGGTTAAATTTAAAAGCAGGGAATCCGTTCTCTCTCTCTTTGTTCTGCAGATTTCTTTCAATCAGTGAAAAATAAAAGTGCAGAGTTGAGTCAGCATGGTCTGCACGGTACTGTAAGTGTTCTGGTTTCTGTTTGTTGTTGTAGTTTTGACCCATGAGGTGTCTGCAGGCTTTGGTGTCTGCAGGAGAAGCAGTCTGTATGGAGAGCAAAAGCAGGAGGAGCACATGACATCCCGGCTCCCATGGTTGTTAATGTGAGGAGGATTTCTTTCTCTCTATAAACAGATATCTGCATGAAGAGCAGCTAACAATCTGTTCTACGTCACACATTTACACTGAGACACAAATCTGCTTGATGCTGTGTCACTAAAGACAATCAGCGTTTAGACTGTAGTTTTTGTTATTGTGGACGGAGGGGGAAATAAAAACACTGAGGGTACTCTACCAATCAGAAACATTCCGCATTGCAAAGTTCATTGACCTTTGGAAAGTACTACCCCCCGAGCAGGAACCTTTCAGGGTTAGATTAACTACCCTGGTACTTAACTTGGACCCTGGTTCCTGTGGTTGAAAAGCATCTTATGTGACCTCCGTCCTTAGCGCCGTCTCTGTGAGGTATCCATGTATGACAGCAGTGCTTTAACAGTCTCAGCGCGGCTCATCAGAGTCCTGTTACTGGTCCAGTTTCGTTACCGGTCTCTCCCGGCTGTTGTCATACAAGTTGTGTTTCCTCGGTTTCCTGCGGTTCATCGTGGTCAGGTCTTTCTCGAACACCTCTCCAGAGCGCAGAGCCGACACCAGGTCATCGAACTCCCCGCTCTCCTCTTCATTCGCTCGAGCTTTCCTCGCCTTCAGCTCCCGATCTTTCTTCAGCTGCAGAACGAGAGGAAACATTTACACCATCTGACTTTTAATGTTACCAACATCCTCATAAGGTTCTGCTTATTATGCATATTTTACTTTTAATTATTGCTATTTTATATGCTCTTGTTTACTTCATACTGTTTTACACTGTCTACTTTCCTGCTGTAACACTTTCTAAATAGAGGAAAATCTTCTCTGAGACGATTAAGACCTCCAACCTGTGCGTCCATGTGCGCCCGTCTCTCCTCCTCCTCCTTGCGCCGGGCCATGTTCTCGTTGTCCTGTTTGGCCTCTGAGAACGCTGCGAGGAACGTGTCGAAGGTTCCAAAGAACTCGTCCGGCTGCATGTTGGAAACTTCTCCAAAGTGCCTCAGTGCTTTCTCAAACTGAAACCAGAGACAGGGAGGATGATACATCAGTTCCTTCTCTCTGTCCCAGCAGGGAGACAAGAACTAAGGGCTTTATGTGACCTCGACGTTTTTAAAGGTGATGAAGTTAGTGTGCTCGTGTGCTGCAGCCATCTTTGTCCACTCACCACCTCTTTGGCCTCGCTGAGTGACTCCTCTACCTCTGAGAAGCTGAAGGAGGCCACAGTGATGAACTGGCTGACCAGAGGGACAAACTTGTCTGACGAACCGGTGGAGGACTGAGCCTGCTGGTACTTCAGCTCCTGCAGACCACACAGAAACGCACAGACACAGCTTAAGGAATGTGTGGATGTTTTAACCCTGTAAAGCCTGAACCATCAAATAATTGCCAGAAAATTTGAATTATTTGAAAATGGAGTGTTTATTGGACCTTCTGACAAATAAACAAAAAAGAAATGAATTAGCAGTTTTCATATATGAGTTTTAATTTGTATCATATTTGATAAATCAGGCATTTTGGTGCAATTTAAACAAACTAAAACATATAAAAACAAACTTTTTGGCCTAGAAAATTTTGAGTTTCCTTCAAATTTTTCCCAAAGTAATTTAAAAAATATAAATTATTTTTTTCCGTATTGCACGACAAAGTCATACTTATTTTGTATCCACTACACAGCAAAAAACAAAACAATTTATTGTATATTTCTTCTCTGAATTGTTCAATTTTTGTTTAAATCAATGAGCAAAAGATAATTATTTACCAGGGAGCCATGTCAGCATTCAACCAGTCATCAATCATCATTATACAGCAGTTTGCATAATATATAAAAATACAATTAACGTTATAAATATCTCAGTTTCTCCTCTAAATGTACCTGATTATGTCATTTAAACATGTTCTTAAATAACAAAAAGACAGTATGTTGCTTGTGATGATGGAGAGGTCTCAAAAACTGATGTATCAAATATGATACGCTTGGCGTTAAAGGACACACACGTGTTATCTTTGAGTTTACTCTTCACAGGTTTCCACTCACCGACTCAACACTCTTCAGACCGGACCGCAGGTTTCCGATGTCCTTCTCCAGCTCCGTCATACTGAGGAGACGGGAGGGAGATTATTTTAATATTTAGTGGTATTTAAAGGTACAGTGTGTGATCTTTAAAATGTGTGAGCCTGTTTGTTCTTACTTGACTTTCGAAGCTATCGGCACATGCTGCAGCTCCTCGTTAAATGACACCACCTTCGGATACTTCTTCTCCAGCACCGTGATCATGTAGTGCAGCAGAGTGACGTGTCTGCAAACACACAGACGTAACATTTAGTTATCCCGCATCGATGGTTCCTCTTCTCTCCAGATTAAAGCTCCTCTCTTGTAAACACTGTATTTGTGGTGACCTGATGCAGGAAGCTGTCCTTACTTGTCAGTGCTGGACTTGGTGTCAGCGATCTTATTGAGACTGGACACTTTGAACCCGTAAGCGTTTCCTCGCTGTCCTTTGTTCATGAAGTTCCCGAAGGCCAGGACGACCTCGAGGAGCTGACACAGACTCTGGCTTTGGAGCACTTCTTGAGACGCCTGATTCAGAGCTGAAACAGGACGAGGATGGAAAAACATCAATGAAGAAAATCTGACAACTAGAGATGAACGCTCTATTCATCACTGGTGGCGTTTCTCTTTGACCTTTCTCTGGGACATTTAGGCGATAGAAGGAGTTACCTTTGATTTTGGGTTTGACATCGGCCACACGTTCAGCAAACTTCTTCTTGAAGTAGAGGGACTGCAGTCTCTGCTGGTAGTGGTTGATGCTGGAGGACAGAGAACAGACGCACAGTGAGAGGACTGAAATGAAGTTAGAGAGCGACTGGACCAGCCGGCAGAGAGGGAGCAGGACTCTGACAGGAACCAGCACAACAAGCTAGGCTACAGTTTCCTGCAGACCGAGTCAGCTCGACCCTTGACGACTAAAGGCATTTTGCCTTTATCTATTAAGTGTGGGGAGCAGAGAGCGGGGGACGACGTGCAGCAGAGGGCAGAGGCTGGGTGTCGAACCTGCAGCCGCTGCAACGAGGACTATAGCCTCTATACATGTGGTGCAAACCCAAACCACTAAGTGTGTGTGTATGTGTGTGAAAGTGAAAGTGTGTGTGTGTGTTTGGTGCCTACCCGCTCATATCGTAGAGGAAACGATCTGCCTTGGCCATACGATCCAGCTCGTGTTTGTGTTCTGCTAGCATCTCGATGTCGCTCTTCTCAGGAACAAACTTCAGCAGCTTCAATCACACGAAACTAAAGTTTATTATTCAGGATTTAAAAAAACGTTTCTGCAAATCGGACCTTAGATTTGTGTGTGTGTGTGTGTGTGTGTGTGTGTGTGTGTGTTGTGGCACCTGCTCCAGCATGTCTTTGGGTAAGTCCTCCTGGTCGTCCATGGTCATGATGGCACGACGGATCTCATCGTTGCTCAGCTTCAGCCTGAAATACAGATTTAACTCTTTTACTTCATTCACAGATTATAAAGAACACACACTCACACACACACACACACACACACACACACACACACACATATACACACACACACACACACTGACCGTGACAGCAGGATGTTACAGTTCTGCGCTCGGCGTCCATCGATCACTGACAGCTCCTTCACTTTCTTTGTGACAGAGTGATCGTCCTCTGTGTCTTTCTGTGGGTGTAAATAAGAAGTCGTTGTATTTTAATGAATCACAGTGAAACACTCTGACCCTGAGTCACTCAGGACTCATGTCGTGTGCATCATCTCACCTGAGGTTTCTGATACGCTGAGAAAATGCTCTGAAACTCCTCCAGATCCAGAACTTTGAACACCCTCAGGTCGTCGATGTTTTTCCAGATGGTTCCTTCCACCTTATTCTGAAACAAACAAACTTCATGAGGGACTATGTTCATCCATGCTCTACCTGTGAATCCTTCTTATGCCCACAGGTCCCTCATGAAGCCCCATGCAGGACCTTTATCTCCGTACCTCAGGCAGTTTGTTCCAGTTGAAGGATTTCAGAGGGTTCGACGGTCGAGGAATATTCTTCCTCTGTGCGTTTCCGAGAGGACCCCCAGGTGGAGGAGGAGGAGGAGGCGGGGCCATGCCGAAGGCTGGTGGGCCTCCTGGAGGAGGAGGCGGAGGAGGAGGAGGCGGTGGAGGTGGAGGAGACACCATGGATGAGATGGAACCAGGAGGAAGTACACCACCTGAAGGCACAGGAGGTCCGCCTGGAACACCTGAGCTCTGAGGGGATGAAGCACAAACATCTGGTTTTATTGTCTCTGTGTGTAAGAAACATGAAGGATGAATATTGAACTCTGTTTCTGGACGTACGGCGCTGAGCTGCTGCAGACGCGCCGACAGCTCCGACACTTGTTGCTTTGCAGTCTTGTGGTCGTTGCTCTCTCGCTCCAGTTTGTCCTTCATCTTGTTCAGCATGGCCATCATGTCGTCTTTCTCCTTGTTCTTCGCCTCACACTCCCTCTCTTTCTTTTCAAAACGCTGCTTTAAGTTGTGATGCTCTGCGGAGGAGAGAGGACGGGACACAGACTCACTCACAGGGCCGACGTTTACACGGCAGAGCGCTTATAAAGCACAAATGAGGGATAAATAAGAGGGCAAAGCTCTTAAAGAGTTAACTTCAGTTTATGACTCCCCAAAATAAGAGCTCATTTTAATCAGAGAGTGTGAGCTTTATGAGTCCACGAGGTATGGGGCGCCGTTTGTAAAGCTGTGCACACTGAAAATAACAGACACAATTCTCCATATTTAGCTCGAAACGTCATAAAAATGTAGAGTGAATTTTTAAAAGTCACTTTTTTTAAATCACATTGAGAGGAATCTTTGTGATCTTCTTTACATTTAAATTAGTTGTGAAAAATATATTAAGTTAAAATCACTGTTAAATCCAAATTATGAATATAAATGTAAATGTTAAATATAAATGTTGGTTGTTAAACAGAATTGACCCAAGCTAAGTTGCTATTGCTAAGTCTGTAACGCTTTGTGAAGCTTTTATTTTGGAATTTCCGCTCTGCAGTGTGAATTTGCATATTAGCTAAATATAAGGATCGCAGAGCAACATTTAACATTAAGATTTAACATTTAACATTTATATTTACATTTACTATTTATATTTATATTTATATTTAACATTTAGGCTTATATTTAACATTTATATTTATATCTAACATTTATATTATATTTATCATTTGGATTTATATTTAATATCTATGTTTATATTTAACATTTATATTTATATTTAACATTTTGATTTATATTTAACATTTTGATTTATATTTAACATTTATATTTACTTTTTATATTTATATTTAACATTTGGATTTATATTTAATATCTATATTTATATTTAACATTTATATTTAACATTTATATTAAACATTTAATATTTAGATTTACCTTTAACATTTAGATCAAACAATCAACATTTAACATTTATATTAAGCATTCATATTTAACAGTGATTTTTATATTTTTCACAACTAAATTAAATGTGAAGAGGATCACAAATATTCCTCTTAATGTGATTAAAAAAAAGTGACTTTTAAAAATTCACTCTATGAGAATTGAAGTTGTTATTTTCAGTGTTCACAACTTTACAAACAGCGTCCCACTAGGAGGAGAAACGATTAAAAATGCTGCTGGGTGAAAAGTTTTTGTTTCATTTGTTGTTGTAATACTTGTCTCAGCCACACGGGGCAGACGTGCACCGATCACACACACAGATATTCCTGTAAACGTCTCCTTCTCCTCTCAGTTTGAACACACTTCTTAAATATACTCATGTGTTTTTACCTTTCCTCATCTTATCAGCGTCTTCTTTCCATTTCTTCACCTCGTCCTCCTTCACCAGCCTGAAGACACAAACACAAAGACGAGGGGGTTGTTTGGGAGAAAAAGGCTTTCTCATCACCTCTTACCTCTTCTTCAGAGAAACCCAAAGCTCTTCTATGATTTCACATTAGCTTTAAATCACATGACATCACAGATAACTGCAGGATTTATCTTCAGGGTTAATCTGGAACAAAATGAACCCACTTTATTTCTACACAGGATCATGCAAAGTCAAGATATCAGAGGTTAGAGCCAGCTGGAGTGTCTGTATTCAGTTTACAGATGTGAACATTCAGAGTGTTGAACAGCCGGTAAGTGGATCTGCAGAGGTAGAAACTTTGCAGACTCACATGCGCACAATGTTCTTCACATTGAAGTCCTCCAGCGGGGCCACGTCGGGGTTTTCACCTTTATCCGTCTGCAGAACCAGCTGCTGGATGATCCGGTCCAACAGAACCCAGTACTGAAGAGTGGTGCTGCTCTGCTTATCTGCACACACACACACACACACACACACACACACACACACACACACACACACACACACACACACACACACACACAGAGGAGTGAAAACCAGAGGACGACAGCCATGAGACCTTTAGAGAAGGCTCAGCAGAGAGAGTCTTACAGGGCATCATGAGGCAGTGCTGCAGAGCCGACAGGAGGTGAGGGTACGCCGCCGTGTGCTTCAGGTTCCTCTTGATCAGCTCGAACATCTGACTCGCACTCTTAGTTTCTATGTGGACCTGCAGAAACGCACAAAAGAGAAATCTAATGAATCACCTCAAAACATGATGAGTCACCGGTTCCCTCATCTTAAGGAAAGAAAACAACATTTTAAAAGGTCTGAAATTCTCTGAAAGACTCACAGCATCAAACTGTTTGGACATCAGGAGCTCGTCTTCACTCCTCAACATCTCAAAGAAGTCCAGGTGTCTGCATACAACAAGGATAAACACAAATACTGAACACACATACATCTATTAAAGTCACTTCATGTCAAAGCACACATCTGTTCTCCTGATTCACTACTTTAGTACATTTCATTTAAACTTTATTGATCCCTCACTGAAGACTGACAGGTGTTAGGAACATCTTTCTCTCTTCTCTTTGACTCACAGCTCATTTATCTGCACTAAAGTCCCTTTAAAGGACTCTAAATGTCTCCATTGAGATCAGTTTAGCCAATTAACGTTTTGTTATCTCATCACAAAGATTGGATGTTTCTGCGTGTACCTGTCAAGAGTGGCGTTTTCATGAGAGTGCAGTTTATCGATGACCGGCTGGATGCCCAGCATCAGAAACTCGTAACGCAGATGGAGCCTGAACTCCAGACTGGTCTGAAAACACAAACAAAACCGGTTGTGGAAAGTTATTCATGCAGATTCAGATTCAGATTCAGATTCAGACAACTTTATTGATCCCAAGAAGGGCAATTGATTTATAGCTTACTATACAACAACCATACAACATTTAACATCTACTCAACTCATCAACAGACTGCAACTCATTCAGAACTCGGCCGCCCGGATCATCACCCGCACCAAACCATCTGACCACATCACTCCTGTTCTCATCCAACTTCACTGGCTCCCTGTACAATACCGCATCCACTACAAAAACCTTCTCCTCACCTACAAAGCTCTCCACAACCTGGCCCCCACTTACCTCTGTGACCTCCTTCATGAATACACTCCCTCCCGCTCCCTCCGCTCAACCTCTGCTGGACTTCTAACAATTCCACCGTCACGCCTCAGTCCCATGGGTGCCCGAGCCTTCAGCTGCTCAGCACCCAGACTCTGGAACTCCCTCCCCCCCACACATAAGACAGTCGGACTCCATCACATCATTCAAACCCCAACTCAAAACTCACCTGTTCAAACTGGCATATTCCCTCTAACTGGACTCTCTGCACTTCACTAGTTTTTAGTTTTAGATTTATTGCTTTTTGTTTGTTTGTTTGTTTTTATGATGTTTTAATGATGAATGTTTTTATTATCTGTAAGGTGACCTTGGGTGATTTGAAAGGCACCCAAAATAAAATGTATTATTATTATTATCTACTACACATTCATCATATATATACATGCTACAAGTCACACACCGGGTCTGCACATGGGACTAGAGGGTCTGTGGAGGACAGCAATAAGTTAATGTAATAAAATAAATAACAGTAAAATACGACAACGATTAAAAGACAATAAAATCTCTTGTCATACCAATGTTATTTAAAATGACTAAATAGACTCCCATCTGAGTTTAAAGGTGACATATCACGCTTTTTTCATCAATATATATTGGTCTAAGAGGTCCCCAAAACATGTTTTTAAAGTTTATGCTCAAAAAAACACTTTGAAATCAGATTTTGGCATGCCTGAAAAACCCTCTTCTTCAGTCCTCCTCAGAACACTCTGTTTTACCTCTGACCACGCCCCCTCAGGAAGTGGATGTGCCCTCGGCTCTCCGGCACGTTGATCTAATGTTTACATGTTGGCTGAATATACACGGCTGCTCAGAGATCACGTTACTTCAATCCTCTGAATCTGATCCAGAATCTGATCCTGACGGAGAGGCGCCTGCAGCAGGACCTTTCTGAAGGATTGGTCACAGATTTTGTGTTTCTTGTTGTTTTATGTGTCAGTATGTCGACGTGTGTCTTGGTACACAGCTACGAACATGTAGCTATGTGGCTATGCTAACTAGCGCTAGCACTTATCCATGATAAATAAAAATCATCCACTAGATCTTCAAATCTGCAGACGTGGGGAGTAAAACCGACCTCTACCAAAAAAGGCAGCAGGACCTTTCTGATGGATTGGTCACAGGTTTAGTGTTTCTTGTTGTTTTATTTGTCAGTATGTAGACGTGTGTCTTGGTACACAGCTACAGCTACGACATGTAGCTATGTGGCTATGCTAACTAGCGCTAGCACTTATCCATGATAAATAACAATCATCCACTAGATCTTCAAATCTGCAGACGTGGGGAGTAAAACCGACCTTTGTGTTTATTAAGACAGCCTACAACTAGCATGCCTCCCTCCTAAGCTCCTTGTTAGCACACGTGTGCAGGGAATGAAAAACGGAGGAGGGGTTGAGTTGTATTTTATACAGTCTATGGGCTGAACAAGCTCCGAGCTCTGACTTCCTGTTACAGACCGGATGTCGTTGTGACGTATGAAAAACACTGAAAACTGAAACGGCTCGTTTCAGCACACATTTACAGAAAGATGTAGAAATCAAAACAGGGGCAGAATGGATTTTTTTCATTCTCGGGGGGTTTGTAGACATGCCAGGGAAACATATTTCAGGTAGAGAACCATTAAAAAGTCAATTTTGCATGATATGTCACCTTTAAAAGCCTCAGCACAGAAGAGAAGGATAGAAAATAAATCAAGTACAAGGGATTAATCGATGAGGGAAGAGATAGAGGAGACAAAGGAAGCCGTTCTGGAAGGATTGAGTTTTAAATTGTTTAACGGGGACGTCAGAAGAGCAGCCAGCAGACTATACTAAACGGAGCATCGTGTGAGGAACGCAGCGTCCCCAGAAAAGATTAGGGACACGTGAATCTGGACTCTGTGTTTAGAAATCTTTGCGATGTGTGGACACAGTTTCATAAACTCCAGAGCCTCTCCAGAAACTCTGAGAACCAATCAGATGATTTAGATGTTGCCAGAGTTTCACAACCTGGCTTTCAGTGTTAGTGTGATTAGCTGCAGTTTTAGACTACGGTAGTGTAACCTCCTCCCACAGCTCCACAGTATTCATATCTTTCATATCTTTCATATGCTCTTCTTTCTGTCAGTGTATCTCAGTAAACAGGTAACAGGTTTAGATACTTTCATTGCATGTATTACAGGGAAATGGTACCAACATATTCACATGTTTTCAACTCGCTATAAGTTCCTCTGCTGCTTCATCACTCTGTCTTGGTGTCTCCTTTGTCCACGCTGTCACTTCTGTGTAATGTTTATGCACCCTAGAAAACACTGCAGCCAAGCGCTTTCAGAAGAGACGACTGGACTGTGCGTGCTCAATTAAAGCTCCAGAAATACACATTTATACTAAAGATAAAGTCAAGCTGCACAAAGCAAAACTTCTGTTTCTGATGTTCTGCATCTCCAACAAAATAAACGTGTGTGTGTGTGTTAAGGAAAGAAGGAGGAACCACTGAGATCAGCTGATTCTGTGACAGAGGAAACATCAGAGAGACGGGCGGACTCACCTCTCCTGCTCCTTTGCTGAGCACGGCGTTGATGAAGGACATGATGGCCGTCTTCAGATTCACTTCTTCTCTGTATCGCCCGGTGGATCTGTCCAGGTCTGTCACCAGAGTCTGCACACAGGACACAAAATGCTCATGTTTGTACACGTGTGTGAATCATGTTTGTGTCTTTGACGTTTGAGAAACTCGATCATCTTTTCGTCCTCGCGAGTCTCACAGAAATGAAGGAGCTGACCTGAAAGCGAGTCCTCTCTGCAGCAAACGTCTGGTAGTGCAGCATGGCTTCCAGGACTTTCTTGTGACCTCCAGGAACCAAACATACGGCCCCGAGGATCTCCAGCACGGCAATCTGAAGAGAGAAGAAGAAAAGCTGATGAGAAGGTTTGAAGTTCCTGTGACGACACAGCGGGATGCTAACGGTTCTGTGCTAGCTGAGAAGCTAACAGACCTGACAGCTCGGGTAGTTTCTGTGTACCTTCGTTTTGATGTTCTCCGTGGCGAGACTCTGAGCGATGATGTTGATGCTCTCACAGTGACCCAGCACGTGAGCTCTGCCCTGAGAGTTGTTCATCAGAGCTTTGATGCAGCCGATCAGCGTCGTGTGGACCTGAGACTCGGTGGTCTCGTAGTCCATCGTCTTCAGGAAATTCAGGATGCAAGAGAGGCCGTCCAGCTCGATGAACCGCGTCACAAACCTGGAGGAGGGGAATCCAGAAGGGAAGGTTAGAGTTACTCTACTTTTTAAAATCAGGGTGCCTGACTGAGCGTGGATCGTACCTCATCGGCTGAGTCCTCAGGGCTGTCTTCAAACCCTCCACGATCTTATGTCTTCCCTGCTCGTCTTCGTCTGCGAGGGCCAGCAGAGTCCTCCTCTGAGAGAAAGATGAGCATGACACAAAATAACAACAAACATTTATCACAATCTTCCTGAACAAATGAACCCAGCAGAACATCTGAACAAACTGTGAGCGTGAGGATGAAGAGATGGAGAGTGACTCACAGCAGCCATGGTCCGGAGCTGGTCGATATAATACTCCGGCCACCGGGTCGCTCCTTTATTCTCCTCTGCTTCCTTTAATGCACAGAATGAATAAGGACACACGTATGTCAGGGTTTGGTTATATAACACAAAGGACAAGTAGTTACGATCATCAGTGTCTTTGGTGGAAGCTACAGATCAGTGTGCTGCTGTGGTTCCTCACCATCTTCTTACTACAGTAGATCTGCCATTTCTTCTCCGCTGGCAGAGCAAACATGGCAGCTTTGTGCTCCTCCGTCAGGTCCAGCTCATCCTGAAACAGAACGAAGCAAAGAATGAGAAGATGAATGAGTTCACAGGCGAGAGGAAACTAAATCTGAGGTGGATGTGTTAAAAAAAAGCTGCAGTTCTTCAAACGTCCACTAGAGGCTGGCTCCAAAAGTGAGTCGCACCTCATTAGACCTCATGTTAAATAAACAAGTTGACAGCTCTGCTCTTTTTAACTCACAGTTTTTTTTATTTTCTCAAGTCAGATATATCTGATACATTAACGGCCAACCATAGGAAATATTTTGTTTTGATTCTAATTTTGATAATCACATTTTATCAACTCAACAAGTGCAGCAAGGATTCCCAGAGGAGGAAAAAACACAACAGATCTTATAAATCACCTGGAGACTCGTCATCACTACAAAGATGTTGTTAAGGAGCATGAGTACCGTCATGCCTGAACAAGAGGCTTTTGAAAACTGCAGAAAGTTTGTCAGAGGCGTCCAAAGGCAAAGCAATTAATCACACAATCAAAGGAGAAGCTGGAGCAGTAGCCCGGAGGTTTGATTCCTTCCTCGGCTTCGTGTCTTCACCTGATTCTAAAAGTTGGAGTCAGCATTTCAAACGTGTGTTTCACAACATCTCTGCAGAAACTGATGAGTGACGACCTCTGAGACTACAGTCCATGTTCCAGTTCAGGACCACAGAGTCTGGTCTGGTACTCACCACCAGCTCCTCGAACATGGAGTCCAGCTCCTGAGGGGGGGGCATGGGCAGGGTGGACTCCAGGACAGCCATAGTGTTGGCGTTGTTGTGGACGTAGGTAATATCCGGTGGGTCACTTCCATTGAAGCAGCAGGAAAACAGGGAGGACAGGCTCCGCCCCTCGGGCTGCTTCAGCCGGGACGCCATGTTTACGGCAGGAATGTCACCAGAACTGTTGACTGAAGAGAAAAATATAAAATCATTCACATGCAAGGAACTGAAGACCGATGACAGGAACTCCTGAGGTTACAGATCTTAAAAAACAAGCCAGGATCCTCCAGAGTACCATGCCACTCACCTTCACAGCCTGGACTCCTTCACTGAGAGGATGACTTTAAACATTTCAATGAGTTTTAAAAATACTTGACTTTGATTGGTCAAAACTTGTAAACAGCTCAGTAGCAAAAGTGATGCCAGGAACAACCTGATCAAGAATTCAAGTTAAAATAAATCAGATTAAATGAGTAATCAGAGATCCACCTGCAGAACATACTTCACCGAACGCATATTATTAAGAGTCTTAACATACATGAGAGCTGGAGCTCTGAGCACGCTTCAATCTCTGAGGACATAAGTTATGATCACCTGATGAAATGCAGAGATCTCAAAAAACAAACATAAATGATTCTTTATCAGGAAAGCAGGAAGTGTACAGATACATGTCCACAGACTCCTCTTAAACACTTCCTTCCTCTTCAACTCTGATATGAAATCATTTTTCATTCACTCACACACCCATCAAACACACTCTGCAGGCTGCACAAACACACATTTATCAGGGTGTGAGGAGACGACAGCAGGTCTTGTTCGCCCGGCTGAGTCACGAGGTGTGGCTCCGTGCACCGCAGTCCTGTGCGATCATTTATGGAAGGTTTTTGATTTATGAAAACAGCGCTTTGGTATGTTGCGGCTCAGACATAGTTTCAGGCCACGTACTGAAGTTTTGGTCATGAGGTGAGTTCTGATTTTGCAACGTCAGACTCTTAACAAACACGGATTGTTCTCCAGTAACAGAGCTGAGAAACACACCGTGCATTTTGTGATAGGTCACATCATGTGGTTTCTATTAAGGTCATTTATACACAGCGTCCATGATTTCCAAAAAGAATGTCAGATTTTGATTCATCAGACCACAGGACAGTTTTCCACTTCCCCTCAGTCCATCTTAAACAGGCTCAGGTCCAGAGAAGTCCCTTATCTGGATCATGTTTATATATGGTTTCCTCTTTGCATGGTTCAGTTTTAACCTGCTTATGTGGATGCAGTGACTTCCACTACAGAGTCATGTCTGTTTTTAATGCAGTGATTTCCACTACAGAGTCACGTCTGTTATTACTGCAGTGACTTCCACTACAGAGTCATGTCTGTTTTTAATGCAGTGACTTCCACTACAGAGTCATGTCTGTTTTTAATGCAGTGACTTCCACTACAGAGTCATGTCTGTTATTACTGCAGTGACTTCCACTACAGAGTCATGTCTGTTTTTAATGCAGTGACTTCCACTACAGAGTCATGTCTGTTTTTAATGCAGTGACTTCCACTACAGAGTCATGTCTGTTTTTAATGCAGTGACTTCCACTACAGAGTCATGTCTGTTTTGAATGCAGTGACTTCCACTACAGAGTCATGTCTGTTTTTAATGCAGTGAACTCCACTACAGAGTCATGTCTGTTTATTAAAGCAGTAACTTCCACTACAGAGTCATGTCTGTTTTAAATGCTGTGACTTCCACTACAGAGTCATGTCTGTTATTACTGCAGTGACTTCCACTACAGAGTCATGTCTGTTTTTAATGCAGTGACTTCCACTACAGAGTCATGTCTGTTATTACTGCAGTGACTTCCACTACAGAGTCATGTCTGTTATTAATGCAGTGACTTCCACCACAGTCATGTCTGTTTTTAATGTAGTGACTTCCACTACAGAGTCATGTCTGTTTTTAATGCAGTGATTTCCACTAAAGAGTCATGTCTGTTTTTAATGCAGTGACTTCCACTACAGAGTCCTGTCTGTTTTTAATGCAGTGAACTCCACTACAGAGTCATGACTGTTTTTAATGCAGTGACTTCCACTACAGAGTCATGTCTGTGTTTAATGCTGTGACTGCCACTACAGAGTCATGTCTGTTTTTAATGCATTGACTTCCACTGCAGAGTCATGTCTGTGTTTAATGCAGTGAATTCCACTACAGAGTCATGTCTGTTTTTAATGCAGTGACTTCCACTACAGAGCCATGTCTGTTTTTAATGCAGTGACTTCCACTCCAGAGTCATGTCTGTTTTTAATGCAGTGACTTCCACTACAGAGTCATGTCTGTTTTTAATGCAGTGACTGCCACTACAGAGTCATGTCTTTGTTTAATGCAGTGACTTCCACTACAGAGTCATGTCTGTTTTGAATGCAGTGACGTCCACTACAGAGTCATGTCTGTTTTTAATGCAGTGACTTCCACTACAGAGTCATGTCTGTTTTGAATGCAGTGACTTCCACTACAGTCATGTCTGTTTTTAATGTAGTGACTTCCACTACAGAGTCATGTCTGTTTTTAATGCAGTGACTTCCACTACAGAGTCATGTCTGTTTTTAATGCAGTGACTTCCACTACAGAGTCATGTCTGTTTTTAATGTAGTGAATTCCACTACAGAGTCATGTCTGTTTTTAATGCAGTGACTTCCACTGCAGAGTCATGTCTTTTTTTAATGCAGTGACTTCCACTACAAAGTCATGTCTGTTCTAAATGCAGTGACTTCCACTACAGAGTCATGTCTGTTTTTAATGCAGTGACTTCCACTACAGAGCCATGTCTGTTTTTAATGCAGTGACTTCCACTACAGAGTCATGTCTGTGTTTAATGCAGTGAATTCCACTACAGAGTCATGTCTGTTTTAAATGCAGTGACTTCCACTGCAGAGTCATGTCTGTAGTAGAGACCAGATTAGTGCTGAGGTGAGACTGGACTGACAGGCGGCTCAGGGGCCACAGGGTGGTAATGTCAAGTATTCACACATCAGCTGATCAGACACGCCCTTTACTACAGCTATCAGCGAAGATCAGACAACCAAGAGAACATCTCTGTGAGGCCGAAGAAGAAGCTACTCGCCTGATGAGCTACTGGACCCCAACCGTCACATCCCCCCTCTGCCAGTTGACCCTGTGGTAAAAACGCTAGTGTGGTCTCAGGCTGGTCTTGAGAGTGGGGAAATAATGAAAGTTAGCGGGCACATATGTGAGAACAGCCTGAGGAGCTAAGGTTAAGACTGTTCTTGTGTGAAGACGCCATTGCACTCAGAAACATGCAGTCTCTGTGCAGGTGTGTAGCTCTCTCGGGTACCTCCTGTAATCGCCAACCAGCCAGCTCTCCTACGGTAGTTGAGCTCGGCCTACTGTAGCAAAGACTCCTTTTGACTTTTTTTGATGTATTCTATTACTTTGGAGTTCCTTTATTTATTTATTTATTTATTTATTAATTAATTAATTAATTTATTTTTTGTAATATATACACATATATTTATGTATATTTTTTTCTTTTCGTTGTAGCTTTGTTAAGAAAAGTTGGGGAGAACGGGGTTGGTTGTCACACGGGTTGGTTGGCACACTCGTTATATCTCGCCACCAGAGGGCGCTGTATCTCAAATTGGGGTATGGATATTTCCAGAATTAGAATCAGAGCTCACCTACATAGTCTTCTCTGGAGTAAGACAGATGAACTTGAGGTGAGAGGACTTTTTGTGTTTTTCATGTCAAATTGTAAATATTCAGCTCCTCAGTATTTTTCTTCTAGGCTTTTAAACGATGGGTTTATAACAAAACAAGTGTCACCCTTACAAAGTGTGAGGGGAAAGCTATAGTTTAGATTTGTATTAGCTAGCTAAGTAGTTGTTAGATGGTTGTTAGCCTTGATGCTAGCAAAAAATTCCAGTTGGGGTTGGTCGTCACATTCTCTTTGGGGTTGGTCGTCACATGTAACAACCAACCCCTATGTTGGCAAAATCATGCATGGTGAAATGAGTTGGAGTGTGCAGACCCTACATTTGCCATCACTGTAACTCAGACAGTGACTGCATGTAGCCTAGTTGAGTAGTCCGTTATTGTTCGGCCTATTTGTTTTGAGTGTCTTTGATAATTAATTGCCTCTTTGTTACAATGAGTTGGAAAATGAGAGGGATACACATTTCAAGTCAACACCTTAAGCTTCAATTTAATGTAGGAATGACTATTGAAAGATGTTTTGATAATAAGCAATCAACAAAACAGTAAAAAGTGTGAAAACCAACCTCATTCTCCCCTACTATAGAAATAAACATTATTCTTATCAGAGTTTGTAATTTGAGCTCCTCTAACTTTAGGAATAAATGAATTCCGGGTATAAAGAGCTGAGATAACTGATGTTTATTCACTGCCTCTGCCACTTCAATGTCTTTTACATAACACAGCGTCGATGTTTGCTGCAGGAATCTAATCAGCTGAGTGTGTGAACATGTGTGTGTTCATGTTGTGTATGGGTCGATGGCGGGCTCATTGTTTGTACAGACACTCAGATGAACCAGCGAGCGCAGAGTTCGCTGGGTTTAATCAATACTTATCGAGCCGTGCATGTTTTCTCCTGCACACTGAGGTCAAAGGTCAGTGTCAGCTGCAGAACAGGCAGCTGGAGCCGGAGGGGGTTCGCACTCACTCAAGGACGAGCCGGGCGGTGAATGTTTGCCTTTCCCATCATGAGTACGGGCTGCAGTACTCGAATATCTTAGTGATCGAGTATTTTATTGATTAATGATGTAATAGAAAAATAAACGTTGCATGCTCAGAAATCGAGCAGTCCATCGATTATTCTGGCGAGTAATCAGAGAAGAAATGTTGCACGCTCTGAACGTTATTGTCATTATATGTAATTAAATGCTGTAACAATGCAAATTCCTTGCAGCAGTAATGTTAAAGGGTTATCTAAATAATTATGCTTAAAGTTCATTAGACTGACTGATGCACATTTACCTATCATTCATGCCACCCCATCTTCAAAGTCTGGACACCCCCCTGCACAGCGGCGCACAGCTAACAGAGGGAACTGAACGCTAACAGGCTTCAACGAAAGCTGCAGGAAACCCTCCTCTGTTGATTTTTAAAGAATTAGAGGAAAACAAAATCAAGCCGAGCGTTGCAGGTTTGACGTCAGTCCCACGATAAGTCCAGCCACGTCGCTTATGTGCATGCCTCGGCTCAAACTGTGTGAATGTCAGCGACAGTGGAGGCGATCTTTTTGGCCTCAAAGCTCTGTGCAGGAATGAAGTGACGCTGTTTGTTCTGTTTACAGTTAAAGGTAAGAGCTCACTGAAAACCTTGGGCTGATGTTTCCACCTGAAGACTTAAAGAACACTTTTAGGTGCTGACGTTTATCATCGTCTTACTTTCTCTCCTGTCTTCTTTCTTCTTATCTTATTATTGCAGCTTTTCTTTATTTGACTGTTTATTAACTTCTTACTCTCCTCATTGTCTTTTATTGCTTTTTAATCATGCATCCATTCACAGCCGACGTCGTCAGAAATATGCACACGCACTTTCACAACTGACGAGGCGATGTGCTCCGATCGTCCAGATGAATTGATATTACGACAGAGGACTTAACATACTTAGCATCACCGGTGTTACAGTTTAAATGGTGACCCTGTAATCCTACGCTGCTTTTCTGTCTGGCAGAGCATCGTTTATGAGAATCACCACAGAGCTCAGGATGAAACTCCAGCTCCAACTTCAACATAATACGCTCGGATACAAGGCTCGGAGTCTGCATAGCTTCCTGTGCACAAACAGGCAGAGACAGCAGATGTATGGGGAACTGGCGATATGATATCACACTGCTGACGAGTGTTGCAGAGTGACGCGACACTCCAACGCAGGCGTGTTTACTGCTCCCGACCTGAAGAGTCCACGCAGGGTAATGAGCCATGCTGAATGAAGGAACGTCCTCAGGTTGGGGAACAACAGTTTTACGCTTACAGGAGCTGAATGAAACAGAGAGAGCACCTCAACTGGAACTCCTGAGAAGTGTAAACACTGTCACATTACCCAGGGATCCCTGGACGTCAGAGAGTATAATAAATAAAGGTATGATAAATGGACGTAGTCTCCGTGATGTCGTCCATCTGTTCCTGAAGCCCTATTTTGGAGCCGATCGTTGGCGTGTGCCATTTTGGAAATGCTGACCTCAACCTAACTTCTGTAGAGCTAGTGTGGGGGAAGGGGCGGGCCTTTAGCCTCCTCGCTTACAGCTACAGGGTGCCCGCCTGTCAATCAAGTCAGCTGTCCCTCAAATGAAAAGTAGAGATCATCTCCTTGAATGGGTGTGTATGTGGTTTCAGGTGTTTCTGCAGCCAGCTTCTAGTGGACACTCGAGGAACTGCAGTTTTGAACACTTCCAGAGGTTGCTGCTTGGTTTAATCCAAACGATGAAGCCCATGTGGAAGTGTTATAAACTGCAGTTCATCAAGAATCTGCATGAGGCTGGCTGCAGAAACACCAGAAACCACATACACACCAATTCAAAAAAGACGATCTTTGCAGCATTAATAAACGTGTTTACAGCCTGGTTCAAAAAACGGCTTGGTGATTTTTTTTCTAATGCGACGGATCAGAAGATATTAAGATTAGGAGTTTTTGCCCAAATAAGGACATGACTGACGTGACTCCCGGTCGGGAACACATAGCTGTTGGCTAGGAGGCTCAAACTCCGCCCCTTTACATCACACTCTGCCTGGTTAAGTTCCACATTTCCAATATGGCTGCCGCCGTCGATTGGCTTCAAAACAGCTCTCAGGAACAGATGGGTGACGTCACGGATACTACGTCCATATTTTTTACAGTCTATGGTTTAACCCTCATGAACGCACGGGTAATGCCATTAAACAGCACAGTTTGGTCTTGTTCAGGGACCGAGACTTAAAGGTAAAGTGGTCAGGGAGGGGGGTAGCGCTTGCAGGGTGCTAGAAAGAGCTTCACATCTGCATGGACGCTGTGCATCGCTGAATGTAATGGAAGTCTTTACGCAGGAACAGTTTAAACCTTCTTCAGAAACACTCAGCATCTTATAAAAGTTATATTCTGGATATTACAGCCCTGCAATGAGGACCATTGCACGTGAGGTAACATCTCTGGAGAAGTCCACATCGACTGTTGGAGTCTCGAAGCCCGGTCACCTCATGAGACCTCTGTGCTCCTACGACTCCAGCAGAATAACTCTGCATGCATGAACTCACCATTGTGTCTCCCTTTAGCACTTCTACAGGTGTGACTGTAACATCACACACAACTTCAGTCTCCCTTCTGTTCCACATGTTTACAGAAACCGAAATATTCCTCCTCTCCTCCTTCTCTTTCCCCTCTGTGTTTTTCAGCAAGCAGAAACTAGCTCATTCACAAACACAGCAACATGCAAACAGCGGGTCTTCATCCTGTGTGTGTTTGTGTGTGTGTGTGTGTGTGTGTGTGTGTGTGTGTGTGTGTGTGTGTGTGTGCTTCCTACCTGTGTGCTCCTCTTCTATGTGATGCAGTGGGAGGCCATGTTGCCGTCAGGTGTCAGACGAACATCTGCAGCAGAGCTCGTTCACTCTGCCGTCTGCTCCACATCCAACATCATCTTGTTTTTACAGCTTGTGTCTATCCTGAATCTCAAAGACTCATTTTTACATTTTTATATCCTTCAGAAAATATAAATAGATACATGGAGGAAGTTAAAGCGAGAAAACAAAAAGGCTGGAATGATACTCAAGCTCCAAAAACAAAGATTGAACTCTTTGAGCTGAGAAGACAAAAACAGAAATAAAGAAATATGTAACTGGAATAACTTTTCTGAACTTTCTAAAGAGTTAAAGTTAAACTGCAAATGTTCCAAAGAGAGTCCACGTTCATAATCCACACGAGGAAGACTTCCCCACAAAGCCTCTTCGTCCTCAAAGTTTCACTGAAACTTTCAGAGAATAAAATCCTGTCGTTTCCTCTTCACCTCTCTCCTGTTGTTGTTTTCTGCCTCAGCGTTCCCCGTCTTCTCTTTTCCGTGTGAACTGATCAATAGAGCTGATCAGTGTGTGTGACAGAGTGTGTGTGTGAGAGTGTGTGTGTAAGGCAGAGAAACTGACAGATGAGCCTGAGTGAGTGTTCAGTATGTGGAGAGAGCAGAACACACACGACTGCATTCCTGTTGGAGGCAGTCACACCCAGACCTCACCCACTGTTCTGTGCGTGTGTGTGTGTGTGTGTGCGTGTCTGCATGTGTGTGTGTGTGTGAGAGAGAGAGAGAGAGAGAGAGAGAGAGAGAGAGAGAGAGAGAGAGAGAGAGAGAGAGAGGTCAGACTGTGGTTGGCTGAACAGTTTATTTCTGCATGTTGCCTCTGAACTTATTTTAGAATGTGTGATTGATTCAAAGGTTCCTCCAAACAAAACCTCATGTGATGGAAGTTTAACACACACACACACACACACACACACACACACACAGTAGTGATTCACAGACTCTGCCGTGCAGAACTACCAGAGGTGTCCTCTAGAGGGCGCACCTGAGAGCTCAGGCTGCAGGTGGACAGGACGAGGGACGAGAAGTCAGAGTCGAGTCTCGAGTTCTCGATGTCCAAGTCACCAGAAAAGAGTCTGAAGCGAGTCCCCGTTACCTGAAGATTTATAAGGAGTGGACTCTGACTCACCAAACATCCTGCACCGTTAGCGAGCAGCTTTCCAACATTTACTAACGTTTCTGTGTGCATGCTGGACGTTTGTTAAAGTCTGAACGTGTCCCCATCCTTCTTCCTGCACTTGCATTTAATATAAAACTCTCCGTCCTGACAGGGTCTGTTGCTTTCATGCGTAGGAGTGTTGCACCGTTAAGATGCGTTCAAACATGCACTAAACTCCTGAAATATTCTGTGGGCTGCAGGTGTGAACGCAATAAGCGACTAGCTTCTGTAGAAATGTTCACTCTGGCTTTAACTAAGATTTTTCCTGACAGACATTTCCACATGAGGTTTGGGTGAGCTGGTATGAGAACGAGAGTAAAGCTCGTCATGAATAAATGAGCACAATGATGCCTGGATCAGAACACTGGCTCAACCAGACAAGGGACTGAAAAGCAATTTCATAGATATAAACATCTAGATGCACCTCATGCCGTCTAACATGGGACCTCCATCAAATCCGTGTCTGGTCCGTCCCCATTTCAACACGGAGCAGGACCGCTGGACAGCTGGAGTCATGTGACCGAGGTTTTCCCGCGGTAATCACTGAATCAAGGATTCTCCTCCTCCTCTCCTCATCCATGTTGTCTTTCTGGTCCTCTGAAAACCTCTGACCTGTTGACTCCAGGTCTGGCTCCGCTCATCATGACGGTTTGTTGTTGTAGTTAAGTGAAATACGATCTGGTGATAACACAGTGTTTTATTCTGAAAATTAACCAGATGTTTTAATTTTGTTTTGGTGCCTGACTTCCTGTCCTGCTCCATCTGCTCTGTTGAGATTGATGCATCGTGCTCCGGCATCCAGCACAAATAGAAGTCTTGTGTATCTGATCCGGAGAGTGGATCCAGAGGAAGTTAACACACTGAGTAAAATGGAAACCTATCAGATCCGGTGCCTTGATGGATCGGAGACGGACTGGACACGGATCTTGTGGAATTTGGCCGTAAGACATGCATTCATCAGGAGGCGTGGCTCCTCCTCTTCAATATGGCAGCCGCCCTGACGTATTTCACCCGTGAGCAGCAGCGGTTGAGTCAGCATCTACGTGTTTATATCTGTGATAACATTTTAAACTTTACGCCGCGGCTTCTGTGGTTTACTTTTGATGTCATGATCTGCTTCCCCTCGTCCACCAGGGAGGACTTCACGCTGTGAGAACAAGTAACTGTGGAAGATCAGAGCTCGGGAAAACTTCTAGAAAGTTTCAGGAGTTGATGTGAGAGAGTCCCAAAGGAAAGGCTGTCTGACATCAAGGTGCAACAATGCATACAACCTGATCAACATCACTTTAACAAAACCTGAGCCGTCCCTTCAGATAGAAACTGACTGACAGACCGTGAACGAGCCGATCTAACACACACTGACAGGTGATCAGGTGATGAGGTGAGCGTACCTGTCTGATGATCCTGGGATGACCTCCACAGACTCCTGTGGGTGTTTTCCACTCTGATCGCAGCGTTTCCTCCTTCAGGTCGATCCCCATTCAGACAGAATGTGATTGTGGAGGAAAGGTGTTACTGATGACTCACGGTCTCTCAGGTGTGGAGAGAAGAAAACAGCTGATGACTGATGAGGCTGATGGAAGTCACAACAACTGATAACAATGAGAGGAAATGCAGAATGATTACTGTCATGCTTTAAATCTGAAGATGTCACGTGATGATATGAACTTTAATAAAACTGGAAAATGTATAAATTCAGACACCTACTAATGTGTGTGTGTGTGTGTGTGTGTTGTGTCTGACTGTAAAGGTTGTCTGATTATAATAACTATCATTTACAGTTTGCCTTTTGTTGCATCATCATCCAACGTCATGAGAGTGCTATGAATACCTGATGATTCACATCTACTCCCTCTGTGTGTGTGTGTGTGTGTGTGTGTGTGTGTGTGTGTGTGTGTGTGTGTGTGTGTGTGTGTGTGTGTGTGTGTGTGTGTGTGTGTGTAATGAAGCCAGGTGACATTCCGGCGTGCACGCTCGTCTGTAGCAGGCTGTTTGTTCTTTTGTCTGCAGAGTTATCCTGATGTGAGCGTTCAGGTGAAGCTCGTCATGAGTGAAGCTGTCACACTAACAGTTTGTTTGAAACCACGCTCACCTGCGCAGGTGACATCCTGTCAGGGTTAATGAGCTGGAAATGCAACAAAAACACCTGCAGCACCTGCAGCTGCTGCAAACACCTCATCAACGTTCAAACCGAGAGAAGGAAGGAGAGAGAGAGAGAGATAGAGAGAGAGAGAGAGAGAGAGAGAGATAGAGAGAGAGGCTCAGCTCCTCCAACAGGCTTCAGGATCGCCCTCACTCAATCCAGACCAACCAAATGATAGAGCGACAGAGAGAGGACTGTAAACAGACCGTACACGGAGGCCCACTACCTGATCACCGTGACTGATCCCACACTGAGGGAGAGCTTAACCAGGTATAGACTCAGGCAGACACAGACACACCTGGCTGCCCCAAGAGGACAGACTGTGTCAGCTCTGTCCACACAGACAGATGGAGACAGAGACACACTTCCTGCTCCACTGCAGCAGGTATGAAGGTGTGGACAGAGGTGTGAAGAGTCAGGGACTTTAATTCTCTCTCTGATCCAGATCAAATGAAACATGTGTTGGGAGGAGTCATTGTCAGCAGCAGAGACGCAGCAAGGTATGTCCACCTCTGTCACAGCCTGAGAGACAGCCTGCAGCCCACCTGACAGATGTTCTCCTCTGAGCCCACAATCCTGATACACAGACTGGGCATTTATTTACTTTGTTTTGTCCTTTTATTTTTGTTATTTCTTATTATTGTTGTTGCTGTTGTTATTTTAAATCAGTTAACGATTATAATTATCTATCATTTCTTTATATATATGTTTATTTTGTTTCAGACTTTTGTTTTTGATCTAGCTGTGACCTGATAATATATTTTATTATATGTATGTGTATTATTTGATGCAATTTATAATTAATGTTATTATTATTGTAATGCTTTGGCAACATTGTTTAACTTTCATGCCAATAAAGCTATTTGAATTGAATTGAATTGAGAGAGAGAGAGAGAGAGAGAGAGAGAGAGAGAGAGAGAGAGAGAGAGAGAGAGAGAGAGAGAGAGAGAGAGAGAGAGAGAGAGCATTGAAACCAGAGAGCAGAGAGCTCTGCTGCAGTGAGGAAAGCCTGCAGCTCCCCCTGCAGGACACAATCTGCATTACAGCCCCCGATACAAACATGATGGTCTCAAATAACACAGAGGTCTTTAACTTAGAGTAAATCAATCATTATGATGTGTTTCTAATTGTTTTTGTGTTTCTGTGTGCAGCGTTAATGCCAAACAGGCAGATTGTGTATATTTTTTGGGTGCTGTATAAATAAACCTTGAGTTTCAGATTTAGACGTTCCTTACAGGAGCTTTAATGTTTGATAAATGACGGCCTCATTCGTATTTATATCTTCGCGTTTCTTTGTCTTGCAAAGCAGAAAATCTACTTGTAAAGTTAAAGATCTAAAACGTTTGAAAGACTGATCAGAGGAACATCCTTTAAATCAAACATTGACGTGACAGAAAATAAAACTGGCTTTGAGTCTTTGAACTCATCTCGATCAGGTCGAAGCAGCTCGTCTAAATGTGCCGTTCTCTGTAAGGTCGACCGTTTGACTCCAATAAAGTGAACGCCGTCTGTCTTCAAAAAGCTCTGAGGGAGGCGGCTCTTCAAAGACCCGGTGACCTTTAGACCTCAGCACAGGTATGAAATATTAAAACTCAGAACACAAGGAGCGGATTGTTCTCTTCTCTGTCTTTATGTAAACTCTTTATTAAAGTGAGATTTAAGCCCTTCCCTTCATCCGTCCATAACGACTAACCTGTTTCTTTTAAACTGAAAAAACGAACGTAACTCTTTTATCGTGACATCAACACAAACATGCGTCTCCTGATTCCTCTGCAGCTCGAGTGGAGCCAACACTGAGACTGCAAACCTCATGTTGAGCCTCCTCTGCACATCTGCACCCCTGAATCCAGTCGACACGGACTACATGTGTGTGAACGCATCTGAATCAGTTCTCCCAACTTTGAGAGGACTTCAGGGTGAGTCGGTGTGTGGACGGTGTGTGCAGGTTACAGTCCGGGACGTTTACGTGTGGGAGTAGATGGGGCGATGATGTCACAGAAACACCGACATAAAAAGTCGAGACAGACGCCGTCAGTGCCCGCTACCAGCAGCAGGACGAGGTGCTGCTGGTAGCGGGCACTGACACACTAACGGGCTGTTAATGGGACAGGCGTGTGTTTGGGGATTATTCGAATAATGGTGGAATAGATGCAGATGATTATCAAATAGTATTTTGGCTTGAAATGTCCATCCCTACATCATACCGGTGACTCTCAGGCTTCAAGTTGAGGTAGACGGTAGCTAAACCCTGAACACTAACTGAGTGGTCGTGAGTAGATATTTGAATCTGACTTGTGGCCGGACGTCTCCCTGGACCTTCACCGTCCTTTGTCTTTGTGATTCAATCAGGAAGCTGTGAAATTAGAACCCTGAACCTTTAATATTGTGACTCTAACAAGACTCTTCCAGGGCCTAACCCTCTTTGCTACAGACGCCATTAAACCCTGAACACCGCCGTTTCAAACACTGGATCAAAGTAACATCTGAAGAAGACATGCACGGCACATTAAAGTGTGGAAGGCATGAAAGGAGAGTTTGCTCTTTTATAGTTTCAACATGCTGCATTTACAGATGAAATGAGACATGAAGCACAGATTCTCTACGTCTCTTCTTCACGGAGGAGAGTCCAGAGGTCCTTCAGCTTCACGTCGTCCACCCGGTCCTTGAGAAGACGCCGTAGCATCCTTATGAAGCTGATTTCACAAAGTGTCCACAGATGTAACTCTGGCTCCTCCTCACACAGTGTGAAAAACAACACGAATGATCCTCTGATTCCTGAAAACCTCGGATAACTTAGAGCCGATTCAAAACATCAAAACAGGTTTAAGTGACAAAACAAATACGGACATGTTTTTCCCAGAAACGTCACAAACTGGTGACGTCAGTCGTGGACGCCACGCAGACACGATTAAACCAGCGGTGCAGTCTTCGTCACAGGCTGGTGTCGGCAGTCTTCATCTTGGGCGTGCACACAGAGTTGGGCAGCGTTGCCGTGTCCGGATGGGCGTCCCTGCAGAAGAACACAGCGGGGTTCTTGCACGCCCACATCGCCACCTCTCCTCCTTTTCCCGGACTGGAACTCGACAGCCGGCTGTTGTTGTTCACCCCGACGCGGCTCACGTAGCGGTCTCTGATCCTCTCCGCTTGGTTGAGACGGGTCTCTCGGTTCTGGGTTTGGCTGGAGAGGTAGGCGGCGATGTTTCTGGTCCGGTATCCCTCCTCTCTGCTGCGCCCCAGTAACATGGATATGTTGGGGTTTCTCAGGGCGTAGATCAGGGGGTTGATGGCGCCGTTAGCCCAGGCGAGCCAGATCGCCACGGTGTCCATCGCCGGGTTGAAGGTGAAGTTCCCCATCGCTGTGATCAAGCCCATCAAACAGTACGGCCCCCAACAGAAAATAATGAACACGATCATGATCAGGACGGTCGTGGCTGTTCGCATCTCGCTGTAAAAGCGCAGCAGGTACGCGTACGTGGTCACCGGTCTGACCCGGATCTCCGTGAGCCGGACCGTCTTACAGATGTTGTAATGACAGAAACACATGAGGGAGAAAGGCAGCAAGTAGCACACAACGATGAGACTGATGCTGTAGGCCGTCCCCATGCGTGATGTCCCCGAGTGGAACACGTACATACAGTGGTAAAACCCTCGCTTGTGGATCTCTGTGGGGGGGCGGACCAACAGATACCACGGCAGAGAGAAGACCACAGCAGTCAACCACACGGCGATCAGCAGCTGCGTGGCTTTCTGCCGTCCGATCTTAGCCTGAGGCTGTCGGACGATGGCGTAGTACCGGTCGAAGGAGATCAGAGTCATGGTCAGCGTGGAGATGATGCCGAAGCACGTGTTGAAGAAGCCGTTGGCCACGCAGAACCGGTCCCCGAACATCCAGCTGCCGTCCTTACTGAACAGCATGATGAAGGAGAACGGCAGACACAGGACGGCCGTGAGGAAGTCCGACAGCGACAGGGACATGATGAACGCGTTGGTCACCGTCCTGAGCTGCCGGTGTTTGATGATGACGACGACCACGGCCGAGTTCCCCAGGCTGGAGAGGAGGAAGATGGAGAGGAGGACGAGGGCCTGAGCCGCCACCATGATGCCTCGCAGGACGGAGTTGCTCTCGGCGGCGCTCAGCACCGAAGGAGTGGACGCCTGGTGGAGGCGGCTGAGCTCGTTCTCCAGCTGGTCTCTGAAGGCCGAGAGGTTCCCTGCGGTTCCAGACGTGGACTCTGAGGTGGTCACCAGGCCGGTCATGATGGAGACGACCCTGAGGGAGCAAAGCAACGAAGAGAGGGAGGTTGAATGTGGCATCGCAGTCTGGACACCGCACATGTGGATGTAACAGGATGAGTTCCTCTACAGAGACGACTTGTTATCATGTGTGTTTGTCCACTTGGGGCTTCCGTTCTGCAGAGCTGACCTCTCTTTCTTTCTTAAAGCTACAGTTTACTCACTTCTGTATCATGAAACCAGGTCTGTGCACCACTCAGAGTTTCTCTCTCTCCTGGATCTAAATCTTTTCTTGACTTTAGAGACACCTCTGTTGGCTTCAGACCTCCAGGAGTGTTTGTGTATCTGCCCCTCTGCTGCAGAGAGAAAGACAGCTGTGTAGTGAGGGCGGCTTACCTCGGTACAACAGGTGAGGCGGTGCTCAGCTGGTCGGTGAAGCTGGGCGCCGAGGTGTCAGCTGTGTAGTTGCTGCCCCCGCTGCCCCACAGGGCCGTGCCGACAGACGGATCCATGGACGTGTGAGCAGAAAAACAACTCAGCGAAACACGTCCCTCACACACATCCATTCAGATCAGAGTCAGTCTGAGCGGGCGAGCACGGTCCGAACTCCTCATCGTCCATGTGTGCTCCTCGGTTACAGATCCATCACCATGAGAGACAAAGTCCATGTTGATCCGTCTCTGCTGACGTTACATTTCCTGATTTAGGACTCAAGAAAGAAGCAGAATAACTCCTGAAGCTTCCCGTGGAGCCAAACTGCTGCTATGTGTGCAATTTCATGAGCAATAAAAACTCAAGCGTGACCTTTCAGGATGAGGAGGTCAGTGACGGACGCCTCAGGAGCCTTTCATTAAAGATGCATGTGTTCATAAATCCAATCTTTGTCCATCAACATAGAACTTTTATCTTAATATTTGAGCATGCTCTCTGATTTAAAACAAGCGTGGGTTCATTGATCTTAGTGGAAACATGGTGTTAACGCCTTAAACGTGTAATATTCTTAATTTATGGACAGATTCTGCAGATTTAGGTGATTTTCTGAGCACTGAGACATGAGCATCTCTTTGTTTCTTGTATTCAGAGACTCTCTACATCTGCAGATTAAACAGCAGCATGTGTGTTCTCTGCATGGTGTGTGTGTGCAGTATTAAGGAATATGCATTGTGCTGTATTCTGAGTCTAATGGTGTGGTGTGTTGTATGCCCAGGTAAGGACAGACACCCAGGCTCGTGGGGCTGTACCTGCAGACATTAAGGAGTGTAAAGTTCTTTGTGTTGCAGGCTGAGTGTTGGATTAGCAGAAACACTGGTTGTTTTTCAGTCCTCATAAATACATCATGTACCTCTCTATGCAGCAGAAACTGTCCCCGGGTTTTCTCCGGAGGTCTTGAACGCAGCACGCAGAGGACCAGGTTCCAGGATCAGATCCAGGTCTTCATGTGTGAGGATGGTCCGGGTTCTGGCCTCTGAGAGAAGACGACAGTCCGTGTTTTTGTTTCCTCTCTGCAGCTGGAGGAGAGAGCTCAGCTGCTCCGAGGAGACCCGGACTGCGGCTCCTCCTCCTCCTCTCCTTCTTCCTCCTCTTCCTCCTCTTCTTCCTCTTCCTCCTCTGGATCAGGAGGAAGGAAAACTTTCCCGTCTCAGTCTCGTTTGTCCTCCTCTCTTCTTTATGATCTCTCTCTCTCTCTCTCTCTCTCTCTCTCTCTCTCTCTCTCTCTCTCTCTCTCTCTACCTGCCAACAGTCCCCCCCTCTCTGAAGCCACGCCCCTCACCACGAACGTGCTCTCAGCTTCCCGTGACGTTTCATGCAGTTGCCATGGTAACAGGTGATAGATTTTTGTGCCTGTGAATAAAAATGACAGAGTGTTTGTTTGAGGTGTTTGCAGAGCAGAGCCCTCTGTTCACTGTTCATGGAGACCCTCTCTGTACAGGGACTGTTAGACCAGCTTAGAGAAGAAATATCACAACTGTTCATTTATTTATTTATTTATTTACTTATTAATGTATCTTATCTTATTTATTTATTTATTTATTTATTAATTTATATTATTTATTTACGTATTAATGTATCTTATTTATTTATCTTATTTATTTATTTATTTATTTATTTATTTGCTTATTTATTTACTTATTAATTGATCTTATTTATGTATTTCTTATTTATTTATGTATTTCTAATTTTCTAGGCAAGACAAGGGTTGGGAATTTGACTAAAAGATAGCAGTAATACAAAGTGTGTGACCAGGGGCTAATCATAACCCTAACCCTAACCCTAACCCTGTGTGACCAGGGGCTAATCATAACCCTAACCCTAACCCTGTGTGACCAGGGGCTAATCATAACCCTAATCACAACCCTAATCATAACCTTAACCCTAATCACAACCCTAACCCTAACCCTAACCCTAATCATAACCCTTACCCTAATCCCAACCCCAACCCTAACCCTAACCCTAATCATAACCCTAACCCTAACCCTAATCACAACCCTAATCACAACCCTAACCCTAATCATAACCCTAACCCTAACCCTAACCCTAATCACAACCCTAATCACAACCCTAACCCTAACCCTAATCACAACCCTAACCCTAACCCTAATCATAACCCTAACCCTAAGCATAACCCTAATTATAACCCTACCTACAGTAGTAAGATGTAGAAAAAATCACAGTCAATTTGAAGCCTGCAGGGTGATTATTATTGATTTGTTTGTAAACGTTTGAATTATTTAGCAGTGTACATTTACGTGGGCATGCGTTGAGCATGGTTGTGGTTTGCACGCCTAAGCTTAAAGCATTTCATGGGCCCACCTTTAAACATAAGATAAATCATTTTAAATGGTCATGCCATATGCATGACCATTTCTTATCCCTGTTATGGTCCTAATAGTGAACAATAACTGATGAAATAGCAAATAATAGATCATATAAACTGAATAATCAGAGTCCTGTGTGACAGTATGTGACACTAAAACATAATAAAACTTAAAAATAACTCAAATATTTTGTACCTTTATAATATTGTTCCTCTCTTGTCGTACTCTTCTTCACCAGCTGGTGGCGGTACTGAGTCCTGGTGTTTGGTGAGCGTTAAAAAAATAAGAGAAGAAGACGTACTTCCTGTTTGTGTTACATTATTGTCTTCCGTATTTTATGTCGGTGGAAAATTAAGACACATCCCTGAGGAGAGGAAAACCTATTCTCTGATTAATGTTTGACTCATAATGGGTAAGCTTGAATCTAATATTCATCTTTAATCTGATGTTCAGCTTCTTTATCAGCATGGAAGGATACATTCTGATGTCGAGTTTAGCACAGACGAACGTTAGAGAGGACCGCAGACCTCAGAGACCCAGACTGAAAACACAGATATGATGGTACCGTTTGTAAAGGCAGACTTTGAGGTTCAGGTTCGTCTTAAAGTCCTGGTTCTGTTGGTCTCAGATAACACGAGCTGACCCGATGCTTCAGAAGCTGGTGTCTGAAAGGACGATGCTGAAACAATCAAAACTGCTTTAGCTCACCTTTAGACCAGTACTGAGACTAGTCCCATCTGGACCAGATCCTCTATTACAGACGATGTTGCAGCTTGTCTCTCCTGTAGACCACCTGGTGTCATGTGGTCCACAGATGAGGAACAGTATAGAGCAGTGGTGTCCAAACTTTTTCAAAGAGGGCCACATTGGATGATGTCAGAATACCTCAGGGCCAGTGGATCCTACTGAGACTGAGTAATCATAAAAGTTATATATGAAATCTCTATTTGATAACAATTATATTAAACATTTTCTCAATAAAACAGTAACTAGGTAGTCCTCAGGTCTCTTCAAGCCACGTAAACGTTATCTTCTTCTGGAGGAAAATGTTTTTCAGGTCGGGCAATGTGGGAAAAATATTGTCTCATTATTTTTCTATGGCAGGATCACAATCTGGATTTCTTTTTCATGTTGTTTTTTAAACATTTTCAGAACTAAATAATTATTTTCCTGAGTTCTTAACATTTTTTATGCACCAAATTTAGCCTTTTCTGCACAATTTCATAATTTTGATCTTGTCTTGTGTCCTCTTTTGTGTCTTCTGAACTTTAAGTGTTCATCAAGAACATTTTCACATCATGATAAAAACATTACTTTGAAAACCTCTCAGCTTTAAGAGTTCTTGTGTTTCTTCTTTATTGCCGTCTTGCAGAATTCCCAGTGCTTTGGCTTTAGACAGGTTGTCCATATGAAGCTTTTTGAGACGTTTCTGGATGGACTTTAGTTTTGTTTGTGCGCTTGAAAGAAACTGCAAATGTACAGATGATTCAGAAGGTGATTAATTTCTGTGCTATAAATAACATGTTTTAAGATGGAGGCTTGGGGCCATAAATAAATGGACCTTGGGCTGCGATTGGCCCCCGGGCCGTACTTTGGACACCCCTGGTATAGAGGTTTCACATGTGTGGAAATGTGCTTTAAAGCTGCTGTGAGGAACTTTTCTTTTGTATTGATTCTGGCGCCCCCTTGTGGACAAAGGGATACCTCTTATCGCTTGTCCTATACAAAAGTAGTGTTTTCAACAAAAACCTCATCCTGTTGTCTTTTAACAATCAACTTTATCAGGCCATGAGATTATGTTCCATGAAAACAGTCAAATAAAGGCTGTTACTGAAGTGAGATGTCCATCATGTGGTCTGACACCTACCCCCTCAGGGCGGTTTTAGGCATTAAAAATGTCAACAGAGAAGGTGTCAGTGTTGCTGCTGATGGTCTTGCTTGCTATTGAAGGTCATAAAGAAGCATCAGTATCATTTTCAGTCTGTTTCTCAGCCAGTTCAAAACTCCTCACAGGGCCTTTAAGGAGTCTGTAGTCTCTCTAGGATAATCCAGTCCAGCTGTCGCAAGTCTAAGGATGCTGGTTCTGGATCAGGACCTGGTCTTGTGTGGTCGAGAGGTGAAAACGAGGCAGTAAAAACTCCCCTTTATGCATTTTCACAAATGAAACAAAGGTTTGTAGAAGCTGAAAGTGGACTCTGGACTCTGTGAAGACCTGTAATGACGGATGAGCTCCAGCTGACAGAGAACCAGACCACCTGAAGCTGTGAACAGTACAGTCAATCCAGTCCAGCTTTGACAAGTCTATGGATGCTGGTTCTGGATCACGACCTGGTCTTGTGTGGTCGAGAGGTAAAAAAAACGAGGCAGTAAAATCTCCCCTTTATGCATTTTCACAAATGAAACAAAGGTTTGTAGAAGCTGAAAGTGGACTCTGGACTCTGTGAAGACCTGTGATGACAGATGAGCTCTAGTTGACAGAGAACCAGACCACCTGAAGCTGTGAACAGTACGCTGACTTCAGCATCTTTTCTAAATGGCTGACCTCTGAAGTCACCTACACACCAGGGGTATTGATCCAATGACATCAGACCCTTAAAATACACTCTTATATATTCTGTCCTGCTTTGAGGACTGTGTCAGAGAGAGAGTATGATCTCTGTCAGGTCAGACAGTCACACAGAAGAGAAAAACAACACACTACGTTCAAGATCTATAACACCACAGGACCAGAAATATAATACACCTTTCTTAAAGTGTTGTTAACAAGGTTTGTTGTTGTGTTTGTTTGTCTTTGCAGCTGTGGCCATGAGTTCACGATGTCCCGGCCTGTACTGTGGCAGGATCATGGTGAACGGATCGGTGGAGGGAGATTGCGGAGTGAGTACTGAACACATACACACACACAAATAAACTGAGCACATGTGTAATCATTGAGTTAGAGTCTGGGTCAGATTAAGGTTTCTAATCCCGCTCCTGTGTCTCTGTCCCGTCAGGTTTGTCCTCGTGGCGAGCGTGCAAACCTGCAGAAGGTGTGTGAACGCTGCACCGAGGCTCCTGAGCTCTACGACTGGCTCTATCTGGGCTTCATGGCCATGCTGCCGCTGGTGCTGCACTGGTTCTTCATCGAGTGGTACTCCGGGAAGAAGAGGTGGGGCAAAACGCTCTTAATTTAACCTTTTAAAGGTGACATATTACGCTCTTTTTCATCAAAATATATTGGTCTAAGAGGTCCCCAAAACATGTCTTATTGCTCAAAAAAACACTTTGAAATCAGATTTTGGTCTGCCTGTAAACCCCTCTTTTTCAGCCCTGCTCAGAACAGGCTGTTTTCTGTGTCTGTGCCTTTAAATGAGAATGAGCTCTCTGACCACGCCCCCTCAGGAAGTGGATATGGCCTCGGCTGTCCAGCACGTTGATCTAATGTTTACATGTTGGCTGAATATACACGGCTGCTCACAGACCCGCGTTACTTCAACCCTCTGAATCTGATCCAGAATCTGATCCTGACGGAGAGGCGCCTGCAGCAGGACCTTTCTGAACCATTGGTCACAGATTTAGTGTTTCTTGTTGTTTTATTTGTCAGCATGTCGACGTGTGTCTTGGTACACAGCTACAAACATGTAGCTATGTGGCTATGCTAACTAGCGCTAGCACTTTTCCATGAAAAATAAAAATCATCCACTAGATCTTCAAATCTGCAGACGTGGGGAGTAAAACCGACCTTTGTGTTTATTAAGACAGCCTACAACTAGCATGCCTCCCTCCTAAGCTCCTTGTTAGCACACATTTGTGCAGGGAATGAAAAACAGAGGAGGGGTTGAGTTGTATTTTATACAGTCTATGGGCTGAACAAGCTCCGAGCTCTGACTTCCTGTTACAGACCGGATGGCGTTGTGACGTATGAAAAACACTGGAAACTGAAACGGCTGGTTTCAGCACACATTTACAGAAAGGTGGAGAAATCAGAACAGGGGCAGAATGGATTTTTTTCATTTGTCGGGGGGTTTGTAAACATGCCAGGGACACATATTTCAGGTAGAGAACCATTAAAAAGTCGATTTTGCATGATATGTCACCTTTAAGACCTGAGTTTACGTTCAGGCTTTCCTCTGAATCTTTCTTCTTCATGTTTGATCTCTGAGACATTCCCTCTGTTCATGCACTCTGCAGCTCGAGCGCTCTGCTGCAGCACATCACGGCCATGTTGGAGTGCAGCGTGTCAGCCGTGGTCACCCTGCTGGTCACAGAGCCGGTGGGGCTGCTCGGTATTCGTTCCTGTCGAGTCCAGATGCTGTCAGACTGGTACACCATGCTGTACAACCCCAGCCCGGACTACGTCAACACGCTACACTGCACCCAGGAGGCCGTCTACCCGCTGTGAGCGTCGAAACCCCGCACAGAGATCATTCTACATTTAAAGACGGATTCTGAATCTAACACGTTCCTCATTCTCTCTCTTTAACAGCTACACCATCGTGCTGATCTACTACGCATTCTGCCTGGTGCTGATGATGCTGCTACGCCCCCTGCTGGTGAAGAAGATCGCATGCGGTCTGGGAAAATCTGATCGCTTCAAGAGCATCTACGCTGCTCTGTACTTCTTCCCCATCCTCACCGTGCTGCAGGCGGTGGGCGGAGGTCTGCTCTGTGAGTATCCAGTGCTGCAGGTGTTGACGTGAAGCAGCCTGAACCTCAGAGATCTCCTGATGGTCTGTGGAGCGGTGCAGCTGAGAGTAACTGCTCTTCTGTTTCAGATTACGCGTTCCCGTACATCATCCTGGTTCTGTCTCTGGTCACTCTGGCTGTCTACATGTCTGCCTCTGAGATTCAGGTGAACACTAATGAGGTTTTATGTCTCAGAAACCTTTTGAACGTTCAGTTTTTGTTTCTCTGAAGCTCACCTGTGTGCGTCTCTGTGTGCTCACCTCTCCCCCCGCAGTCCTTTAAGCACCTGTTCGCCAAGAAGAAGCGTCTGGTCGTCCTGTTCAGCCACTGGCTGCTCCACGCGTACGGCATCATCTCCATCTCTCGGTTGGACAAGCTGGAGCAGGACCTGCCGCTGTTGGCCCTGGTCCCCGGCCCCGCCCTCTTCTACATCGCCACGGCAAAGTTCACCGAGCCGAGCCGGATCCTGTCTGAGGGTGGGAACGGACACTGAGCTGATCCGCTCAGGGGGTCACATGTAAAGTAAGATTGAATGAGCCGTCAGAGGACCAGACAGCGGCGTGTGACTGAGTGATTCACGGGTTTGAATGAGGCTCAGTTTAAACGCTGAAGTGACGTCAGGATCAATCATCTCTATCCAAATCAACTCTCAACCCTCACCAGCCTTTGGTTTGGAAGAAGTCCCTCAGACTTCAGCTCAGAGATCACGTCTGAATCTGACTCTCACTTTAAAGCTCCCGTGAGGAGCGGACTGTAGTTGATGCTTCTGTGTCAGACGAGACCGTCAACGCCAAGATTCATCATCTCACTGTTCTTACTTTTTAATGCTTTAACCACTCCTGCACGGTTGGTGTCAGAGGGTGGGCGAAGAGATGTTTGTTGTTTGTTTTTCTTGTGTGTCATATGAGACCTACAGGGGACGCCAGTCAGCTCGGCCCCTTTGTGGAGAAGCAGACTTAAACACTATCCTCGGAGGCGACACTTAAACCTACGTGTTGTCCGCCTGCAGCGACGGATCGGCTGTGCGGGTCTGTGGGCTTTGAGAGAGACAGCGATCGCTTTGGTTCTCCGCCCAGTTTCTCAACAAAGGGGACGAGCTGACGAGCTGATGAGGACCCTGTACGGGTAAAACACTTACTGCTGACAGGTTCCTCAAACTACCACACTTCAGAAACACTGAGCCATCCACTGCTGAAGCGGACTCCATTTAAAACTCTCACAGCGAAGACTTTTAAAAAGTAGAATGAGGAAAATAAAACACTGCTCTGTAAATAAATCAGTTCATCCTTCAGGAAACAGAAAATCTATCCTGACTCAAATCTAATCTTTTCAGACGAGTCCAAAAATCCCAAACGAGCTCACTCAGTTTGTTTTAAACACAGACGAACCCTTCGCCTTTATATTTATTTAATAATCAAACGTTTGTGAAGAACACTTTATGTGCATGTTCCTGCCTCCTGTACATGTTCTTGTAAATACAGTAAATATGCATGTGTAGGTTCAACAGCTGCTGGCTGATGGAGGATCACTAAGTTATAAGTGTACAGAAACATTAACAGACATGCACCCAAACATTTAAATGAATCTGTGTAAATGTGTAAATGTGTCTCTGCTGTTTGGAGACACGGTGAGCTGAAGACGATGATTCTCCATGACTGTAAATATGTGCTGTAATAATTCTGTGGTCTGAGATTCAGACGTCCCTGCGTGTGTAATTTGAGTGCGACTTGACTCCGCATGTAAATACAGTTCAGCTTATATCCCGTCAGCCTGAGCTCAACCCTCAAACACGTCTGAGTCAGCTCCATAAATCTCTCCTGCTGAGGATCTGTTATCAGCGAGCGACAGAGCTGCATCAGTGAAGTTCAACAGATAACAAAAACATGCGTCCTCTCCTTTGTGCCGACCACAGAAGCTGAACGGGTGAAACTGTTACGAAGAGGATCATGTATAGTGAGGGTGTGATCCTGACACGGTGGAGAAGCCCCTCCATATGAACAGATGGGACATGGGTCAAAGTGTGAAATCATACACAGGTCGAATAAATGTTTGAAAACATGTTTCTGTCGTTATAGTTCCTTCTTATCATGATTTATGTCTCAGTGTTCATGTTTCTGATTACTCTGAATTAGTTATTGATGAGATAAAAATAGGGGGTGTGGCTTCATGATTGACAGCTGTGTCGGCCAATGAGGTTCCTGCAGCGCAATGTGCACCGGATTCTCTGACTAGAGGAGGAACGGTGAGAGGAAACGTAACAAACGCTAACACAAGAGTCATTAAACGCACCATCACGGAGAGAGTCTGGACCATAGACTGTAAATAAAAATGGACAGCGTTGCTCCGCCTCTTAATGTTGTACGGTTCTAAAGCCAAAAAAATGCTACTCCTGGGCGCCGCCATTTTGCAGCCTGAGCCTGTGAAGCCACTGTAACGAGCTCCGCCCTACAGCGTAGCGTCACAAGAAGCTGTGTCCTTTAAAGTTTCACTCTACGGCGGCTGTGAATCAAAGGAAACCAGGAAGTAAAACCCCGTTTTTTAAACTCTAATAACTAACGAAAAAGAAACTTTTCAGGAAAAACAGTCAAATACTAACTACATATCACCACAGCATACGGATGTGAGAAACATTCGTACGACGTGTATTTATTTTTTAAAGTTTGACTGCATCTCCATTCAAATGAATGGGGGAGACAGATTTTTGACCTATACGGCAGCCAGCCACCAGGGGGCAGACACGCTGCTGAAAGCTTCACCACCATCCGAGCCGGATGCACCCCTGGTCTGGACCAACCGTGCCGGATACGGCCCTGGTGGTGAGGCTTTCAGCAGTGTGACTGCCCCCTGGTGGCTGGCTGCAGTATAGGTAAAAAAATCCGTCTCCCCCATTCATTTGAATGGGGGAGCAGTCAAACTTTAAAAAATAAATACACGTCGTACGAATGTTTCTCACATCCGTATACTGTGGTGATATGTAGTTAGTATTTGACTGTTTTGTGTCCAAGGCCTCTTTTTCCTGAAAAGTTTCTTTTTCGTTAGTTATTAGAGTTTGAAAAACGGGGTTTTACTTCCTGTTTCCTTTGATTCACAGCCGCCGTAGAACGAAACTTCAAAGGACACACAGCGTCTTGTGACGTCACGCTGTAGGGTGGAGCTTATTACAGTGGCTTCACAGGCTCTGGCTGCATAATGGCTGCGCCCAGGAGGGGGATTTTTTGGCTTCAGAACTGTGAACGGGAAGAGGCGGAGCAACGCTGTCCATTTTTATTTACAGTCTATGGTCTGGACCCACTTGAGGGAGCTTTAACTTTCTATCAGTGATTGAAATCAGTCCCTTAGGACAGGGGTTCCCAGAGTGTAGGTCGGAACCCCCTGGGGGGTCGCAAGACACAAATAGGGGTTCGTTAGATGTCTTCCAGAATTTGGTATTTATTTCTAATTATCTAAAAATAGTGCATTTACCCATTATAGTAAAAATATCGACAAAAATAGACGCTAAACTTGAAATAAAACCTTGAAAATAGAAAGTGTAATGAGTTTTCTGCCTTTCTTTTTGCCAGATGACTCCTAAGTTTGAATGATGAAGCCACATTAAATCACTTTGAGGGACATTGGGGGTTGAGAGTCTTTGGCACCTATATTTTGGGGTCACGGGCTGAAAAGTTTGGGAACCCCTGCTTTAGGAACTTGTGATGTTGTGATTGAGATAATTCATTCAAATTCAACTCACCTCCACACCAAATGACATCAGTTTCACGTCTACACAGTCTGTGTCGTATCTCGGCACAGGGATCAACTCCAGGCGATGTCAGACGGTTCGAGTCGATGGTCTCACCTGATTGGTCAGGTCAGCTGTCATACACTGAGCACACTTTGCAGCTGAGCTTAAACGCGTCACTCAGCGTTAACAACCCCGTGGCTAAAACATCAGCAGAGTGGAAATATTTAAAACTAGAGAGTGAGAGCAGTCCAACAGCCACGAGCAGTGTGATCGTTTAGAGAGAGGTAAACACAGGAACAGCCTCTCCTGTGTTTGGTGAATGTTTTACTCTTTATGAAGCATATGTCCCTGCAGAGGGTCTGCAGTAAAGCCGTAGTTCTTGTAGTAATGTGTCTGACTCTGCAGGTGTGTTCCTCAGTAAAGTTTAAGGTCCACATCAACATTGTGTTTTTAATTTTCTTATTCAGAGAAGAAAACCCAGAACGCTCGTTTACACCACCTTTCAAACTCTGGACTCTAAAAGAAAGGATGAATATCTCTGAGAGAGCTAAAAGGACAAGCATGCAGTCTCTGTGGGAGAGGATGCAGGTTTTGACATTTGTATGTTTTATCTAACAGCACTGATTTATGATTAATGTCTGTGACTGAATATCAAACTAAGCTGTTACACCAGTCTGATCAGACTTCTGGTTTTATTTGTGATCTGATCTTTGAGTTTGTTTACTTGAGTGCAGCTCAGTTATCAAATTAAAGTATCAGATCAGGACTCAGTGTCTGCAGAGAATCAATAAAAGAAGGCGCAATAAGCTGATCCCTCTCCCTACTTGAGACATCACACTTTGCATCACAACTTTCTGCAAATCCTGCAACTTCAGCTGCAACAATCAGAGAAGAAAGCCTGCAGAGTACCTGCAGGGGCGGCTCAATGTGTGGTCTGGTTACGTCAATAACACGGCTCCACCAGCTGATCCTGTTACATGGACTGCCGGACACGTCAGCCATCTTTATATCCAGTGTCTGTGCTTTTTTTTAACCACTTGTTGGTGTCAGATCGGTGCTCGTTACCGGCTGAAATGAAAGTTCAGGTATCAGGTAGGAGAAGTGAAATCAGAACATCTGTATTTCAAAGTGATCCCCGATCAGGACCGGGGTTCTCTCTCCACAGCTGCTCAGAGAAACGTCATAACTGGATGCATTTACAGACACATGCTGAAACAATAATCATCATGTATTGTTGATAACTGGATAAAGTACAAAGTAAACATGACATGCTGTGTGTGCTGTAACTCTACAGCTGCTGAGTCAAACATTTCCCTCAATGCCTTCCTCTAAATCAGCTGACAACACATTACATCATGACAACGAGAGTCTGCAGACCGTCTTTAATTCTGTTTCCCCAAATTTAGTGTTGAGCACAGGAAGCACATTTCATCAGGTCGAGCGTCTGATCACAGAACCAATCAGAAGAGATTAAACATGTAAGGAATGAATCAGAGTACAAAGATGTACTTTTTAATTTAGAAAGTGCAGAAATGTCCCAAAATGATCAACTCAAATATCCAATCACATAACGAGGCTGCGTGTTCGGTCTGAGGGGGGGTTTCTGGATCCTCGTGGCGCTGAAGGAGGAACGTGTTTACTCCTGTGCCTGAGGCAGGAAGAGGTCCAGATCAGAAACCCCCTGGAAGAGGACCCAGCTCTGGATTTACTCTGACTGAACAATCTTCGAACCGTTCCCAGAAACCTGCTGAGCCACCGCCGCCGCTACAGGAGAGCTGCGGCCCCACTCCCTTTTAAAGCACAGATCCGCCGTAGATCCAAGTCCAGCAGCCGTCCGTCAGCGTGTGTCAGCATTCAAACCAGAAGCCTCCACGCTGATGGTCACTCCTTCTGGATGTAGATGATGATGATGCACAGAGTTCCCACCAGTCCCAGAGCCTGGATCCCCAGGAACCAGAGCAACAGCCAGAAGAACACGATCACCACCGGCTCCACTATCTTGTCCCCAAAGTACATCTGGCTGATTCCCAGTCCTCGCAGGTACTTGTTGAGCATCCCAAACAGAGTCCCCAACCGCTCGCAGTCGTCCAGCCGAGGCTGCCTGGTGGTCGGGTCGTCTATGAAAGGCCATCTGGCGGTAGGATCAACTGGGAGTCCAGGTCGGGTCCGGGTGCCATCAGCCTGTGGGGTCAAAGTTCAAGACAGAGTGAATAATTTCTTACTGTCAGAGCGAAGAAATCAGGAGGTTACTGAGACCATCTCACTCAGGCTCCGCCCACGAGTGCGATATGATCATGCAGCTAATAATAAGTGATGCTAATGAGCTGTAGTTAAAGGTTAGTACGTCTAACTTGAGAGAGTTTCATTAACTTACAATCTTTTCTATCACCTCTAAAAGGACGACCCTTCAAACATGTCCTCAGAGCTCCTGAAGCTCCTGTGAGGAGTTTTCAGCTGCTGAAAGGAACATTTGGCGGGTTCCAAGGAGAACCAAGATTCACTGATCCCCCTTTTCAACTGAGGCCGTTTCAGGACCGGTTCGGAGCCGGCGCTCAATTGAGAAAAGTGAATTTCAAAGTCGTTCTGACGAAGCGTGATGGAAAACACTCAGAGAGTAAAAGTGGTGCACACTTTATTAAACACAGCTAACACGGGATCTCAGAGTCTGCAGGTAAACCATTGATGGGTTCACTGATCCCCCTTTTCTACCGGAGCAGTTTCAGGGCCGGTTCGAATCTGGCGCTCAATTGAGAACCGGTTTGTCGTGTTTCGACTGCGAGTGAACCGGCTCCGGGCCGGGAAAACCGGTTTTAGAGCGGCTCCAAGTCTTTGCTAGTCTAGAACCGCGAACCGCTTACATCAGGGGTGAGGGGCGTGGCTGCCGTGATCACAAACACAAAGCAAACATCAGCCCGGAAATACAACCCGGTTCACGCTGGTCTAAAAGAGGTTAGAGTCTGTCTACCACTAGCAGAGCTAGCTCCAGCAGCATTCAGTCCTCCTTCAGGTCCTCATGTCTCTGGTGGAGTGGTTATATGTCAGTTAAACCAGACACAGCCTACATTCAGCTTTACCTCCATTCACTAGATCAACATACTGACAATCCATGGCGTGCTTCCTGATGACATCATCACCTGTGCTCATTTACATCCAGGAAGTAGAACTCTCGCTCTCTTACTCTCTTACTCTCTTAGGCAGTTTCAGGACCGGTTCGGAGCCGGCGCTCAATTGAGAAAAGTGAATTTCAAAGTCGTTCTGACGAAGCGTGATGGAAAACACTCAGAGAGTCAAAGTGGTGCACTATTTCTTAAACATGGCTAACACAGGATCTCAGTCTGCAGGTAAACCATTGATGGGTTCACTGATCCCCCTTTTCTATCGGGGCAGTTTCAGGGCCGGTGTTTCTGGGTTGTGTTTTCCAGGGACATCACACACCCTTCAGAGATCACCTGAGGGCTGGACCGCCTGCCTGTTGGGTTTCTGTATAAAGTCTCTGCACGTCTCCCCCGGCTCTACATTTGTCCTCCTGTCTTTTGTAGACTTCCCAACACGCCTGCTGTCTCAGGTTTCTCTCCTGATTGAGTCTGAGCAGACCGTCAGCAGGTCTGTGGGCTCACACGGGGAACATGATAGGGTGTGTCCCGCAGGCTGCTTTCTCTCAGTGAGGAAGTAAATCACAATACAGCACAAAGGATCAGGAACAGGACGACCTCTCATCAGGGAAATAAAGTCATTAACTCAGCGAGCTGCACATAAACACCAATAACAACACGTCACAGTGGCATGATGAAGTTAAAGAGTAACTCCACATCAAGGTCTTACTGTAATACCCCCTCTGCAGACTTTAAAGACTCAGGAAGGCTCAGAGGGGGGAGAGGGAGGAAACGGTTTGTGAGGCAGGAGTTAACCAACCTGCTCATTAAAGACAAAGACGCAGCTCCGCCCGGAGTTCTGACGTGAGCTCTAAAGTTTAGAGCCTCATGGAACAGAGAACATCACACAGACAGAAATAAACCTGCGTGTGTTACAGAGAGAGGTTTTTATCTGAAGGAGGAACAGTCTTTCATCGCTCTATTTAAAGCCCGTCACAGGATCTGGTTTGTGGCTCTAATGTTGTTTAACACAACGACACACACAACATTTATTTAATCCAGTGTTCAACTGCTTCATCAGCCAATGGAGTCTGGAGCTGCAGCTTACAACTGTCCTGACAGTCCACTGATCACGGGCGTGGTTACTTTGAGTTTGCTCCACTGATTAGTGGCAGTAAAATGAGAGAGAGAGAGAGAGAGAGAGAGGGAGAGAGAGAGAGAGAGAGAGAGAGAGAGAGAGAGAGAGAACTTTGAACCATGCAGAAACCTCCAGCGTTGGAATATGAAGCCATAACGCTCTGCAGCTCTACTTCCTGGATGTAAACAGAGCACAGGTGATGATGTCATCAGGTAGTGGGTGTGGTTTGTCAGAATGTTGATCTAGTGAATGGAGGTAAAGCTGAATGTAGTCTGTGTCTGGTTAAACTGACATATAACCACTCCACCAGAGACATGAGGAACCAGCACAGACATGAGGACCTGAAGGAGGACTGAAGGCTGCTGGAGCTAGCTCTGCTAGTGGTAGACGGACTCTAACCTCTTTTAGACCAACACAAATCGTGTTGTATTTCCGGGCTGACGTTTGCTTTGTTTTTGTGATCACGGCAGCCACGCCCCTCGCCCCTGATGTAAGCGGTTTGTGGTTCTAGACTAGCAAAGACTTGGAGCCGCTCTAAAACCGGTTTTCCCGGCCCAGAGCTGGTTGACTCAACTCGCAGTCGAAACACGACAAACCGGTTCTCAATTGAGCGCCAGCTCCGAACCGGCCCTGAAACTGCTCTGGTAGAAAAGGGGGATCAATGAACCCATCAATCGTTTACCTGCAGACTCTGAGATCACGTGTTAGCTGTGTTTAATAAATTGTGCACCACTTTGACTCTCTGAGTGTTTTCCATCATGCTTCGTCAGAACGACTTTGAAATTCACTTTTCACAATTGAGCGCCGGCTCTGAACCGGTCCTGAAACTGCCTCAGTTGAAAAGGGGGATCAGTGAATCTTGGTTCTCCTTGGAAGCGGCTGTTCAAGGATGAACTCCTCCTGTGTGTGTGTCTGTGGATGTGAAGCTGTGGTGTTTGCTCAGGCTGTCTTTAGAGGCATTCACACTTTGTTCAAAGAACTGCTCTGAAGTTAAAGTTTCCTTTCCTGTGAAGAGAAAGAGAAACCTCACAGAGAGGATGAGCAGCTCTGTTTAGTGATCTGCACATGTTGGATAAATCACGCCTGCAGTCCTCCTCCTCACAGATCCTCTATTTAAAGACACGCAGCTGTTACAGGTCACATACCCACGCCGATGTGACAGCGTGTTGTCTGTCTTTATGAACCCACTCTCATCATGTTCCTGTAAACACACACACATCAGGTTTTCACAGTCAAACTTTAAAGTCTGAGATTTCTGAATGGGGGTTTGGCGGACGCGCTGACGTCATCAGCCTGACGTCGCATTCAAGTGTGAATCTCTCTCAGCAGCTTATCGTGAGATCACGCGGGGATCCACGCGTGTCAGGCAGGGCGTGAAGATTAACCCTCACAGATACACAGATACAGCCAACATGTCAGAGAGCTTTACCCGGTGTGTGTGCTGGTGTAGTCCGGGCTGCCGGGCTCCGTGGACCGTTTCAGGAGAGTTCCATCTTCTCTGGTTCTCCACAGTCCGCTCCTCGAAGTCCCGTCGACGGGGAACAAAGTGTCCGCTGGTCTCAGAGGACATTTCTACAGTTTCAGTCCTCTGGAGGAAACTTTCACAATCAAAACATGACTTCAGGTGACAGCGAGGAATCAATGTCCGCCCAGTAGGCGCGCCGCGCGTTCATGAGAGCACAGCGGCATCATCCAATCACAGCGGAGCAGCGACATCATCCAATCAGAGAGCAGCAGCGACATGTAAACACACGCCACCTACAGGCCGTGGGAGGAATTACATCTGCATTATTTATAAGATCAGATAAGATATACTTTATTTGTCCCCCATTGGTGGAAATTATTTTGTTACAGCAGCTTACAACACGGGACAGGGGAATACAACAATGTACTAATATAGTTAAAAAATACAATAACAATAATAATAGTAATGACAAGGGTAAAATATAATATAATAAAATAAAATAAATTAAATTAAATTAAATTAAATTAAATAGAATAAAATAAAATAAGTTATTGCACGATAAAAAATGCACCAGGTTATTTAAAAACAAACATACACAGTATGAAGAAACAGTGCGATTCAGATGGCTACAGTAGTTATTTGTGAATGTGCCAAGTCACATAGTAACTTCAATTTATGATTATTTATGTATTTTTTTATTTTTTTATTGAACATTTTACAAAATTGCAAACTCTCAGTGAGGATGGTAAACACAGATTGTATCAATTACAGTGCAAAGAACAAAAAGAAAGAAAGAAAGGTACTTTATTAATTTTTTCACTCGTGATATTTTTGGACATGCTACACACAGTTTTTTTTGGTACATACATACAATACACACACATGCAGTGAACATGCTTGGGTAGAGATGTCAGAGTGAGGATACTGCCATCAACCAGCGCACCCCAAGCAGTTGGGGGTTCGGTGCCTTGCTCAAGGGCACCTCGGCAGTGCCCAGGCAAGTGAACCAGCACCTCTCCAGCCACCAGTCCACTTGCCAAACTACGTCCATACTGGGACTCGAACCGGCAAGTCCCAAGCCAAGTCCCTATGGACTGAGCTATTGCCGCCCCAAAAAGGGAATCATGTCAGGAAAAACAAAACAAACTAAATATTGGAAAACAACAAATAAGGTGCATCAGAGCTACTCAGTGAGTCAGGCATCCAAAAACAATATAAAGAGGCACAGAAAGAGGCAATCAAGGTTCAGCGTATCAAGTAGCTGATTGGTCAGTCCGTATATAGAAAACATTTTGGGATGAGGGGACGTCTCATTTCAAATTTCTTTTCATGTTTTGGCTGTTAAAATAGTGGAAAAAGATAAGAAAATAGATATGCACATGTATACATATACATATTTCAAATTAAAATAATAAATCATGAGCAATGTCTAAACATATCTTGCTAGCACTTTTCCTTGTCTGTAGTTTTTTCAGGGTCGAAAAAAATAACTTCAAATCATTTATAAAACCAGGAAAGGAGGGCTTATAATTTCTTCACTTTGCACAATGGATATGAAATTTATTTAATAATATCTGAAACTGAAATAGCAAAATTATCCATGTAATAAACAATATGATGTAATTCAAAGGATGGAACATCAGTTATTTTTAGTGAAACCCAATTTTTTTTCACACGAGTTTCACCTTCGTTATTGCAGAAGGAACATAGATCCACCTCAAATTTAAACCTTTTTTTTTTAGATAATCTGATACAGGATAAATCTTATTTAGGATTTTGAAATGTGTTTCTTTAACTTTGGGTAGAATAGGCCATTTAATAAATTTAGAATACGCTTTGTTCACCAGATTAGTGCTTTGTCATATCCCTCTGCAATAATCATGGAATGCTCACTCAGGTGCGTCTCTTATGGTAATGTAAACAGGTGTAGCTGTCACTTGTGGCAGCTGGTCTGGTCTTACCTGTAGCACAGCACACAGATAGTGTTTGTTTCTGCTCCCTCAGAGTTTACCTCCAGCTCTTTCTGAAAAGTGCAGTTTGTGCATCATGTTCAGTTTAGGCCTCAAAAGTCAGAAAAAGCTTAAATTATCAGAATAAAATCAAATAACAACTTCTGTTTGCTACTTGTAGAAATTTAGCATCAATATGAAATAGAATAACAAAGAGCAGTGAGCTTTTTGTGGGAAAACAGTGATGTGGAATATAAAAATACCTCTCTGCTCCAGGCTCCAGTAGAAAAACAAACACACCAGAGTCTGGCTCAGAGCCGGATTAACCCCCTGCGGGAGGTTCATGGTCACAGTAAGCGCTGGGACCCTGAACTAACACTCGTCTCTGGGTTTGCTGAGAAGTTCTCCTTCAGTGCTCTCATGTTGACTCATATAAACTGAATGTGATCCATGAGGCTGCTCTGATGCTCCAACAGAAAATAACAGGCTCACTTTAGTTTGAATGATTCAAGTCACAGCTCTATGAAGCCTCTGTAATCTGAGGACAATAACACCTTAAAGTTTATACACTGATGTCTTGGACAGTCAGTCAGATGTTGGGTGCTCAGTATGAAATCCTCCACGGGGTGAGCTGTTGGGTCAAATCGTCCTTGACACCCAAAAAGCCACGTGCTGGCCCTGATGTTGTAATTTGTTACTCTGACAGTGAGGCGTGGGATTACACGCCGCTTGTAAGCGCTGTAATCCTGGCTAATCTGGGATTCAGTTTCACTCTGCTCTGTGGACACAGCCTCAGACCGGAGCCGAGAGGGAATATGGAAACATCGAGGGTCTGTCTGGGTCCAGGGATTGTCTGATGAAGAATGCATCTGCTGGTCCTGGTTCAGATCCTGCAGTCCGCCTTGTGGGGGGTCCAGTCCTGTCCAGCTGTGTGTTCCTGCTCGTACGGGACCAGTGGGAACTCAGAGCTCAGGTCCAGTGAGGCAGACTTCACTCTCATCTCTGTGTGATTCGTGTCACAGTGAACATATGTAGCTCGTTACAGCTTCATGTATGAACAGAAGTATTCAGGAGGTCTTTGGGATCCAGCAGGATAAATCCAGCAGTTAGATATTTTGTCTATTATTGTTTTATCACCTTAAAATTCAAGTTCATGTCCTGCCTCAGGTTTCAGTTTACAGCTTTTGGATTATAATGCATGGCAGCCAAACTAATGTAACAGAATGAACTGCTGAGAATCTGTTAATGTTCTTATTGGATTCGTAGTAAAGACAGAAGGAGGTTGAGTTCGCTCGGGTGGTTTCTGTGCATCATACATGTCATCCCTCACACAGCTGTCTTCAGCTCTCACAGCTCTGTGTTCAACACGGCAGGTCGGTGCGATGCAGTGACCCAGGAATCTCAGCTGTGCCCGTTAACGTCCCCGCTGACACGGTCAAGCTGCGTCTGGAGAAGACCCTGATCTCCAAGATACCCCGGGCAGCCTTCTACAACCTGTCAGACCTGCGCTTCCTGTGGCTGAACTACAACTCCATCACCTCCATCCACCCCAGCAGCTTCGTCAACCTGAAGGCCCTGCGAGAGCTGCGGCTGGACGGAAACCTCCTCTCATCCTTCCCATGGGAGGGGCTCAGGGACATGCCCCGCCTCCAGACTCTAGGTCTCCATAACAACCGTCTCTCCAGCCTCCCTGCCCACGCGTCTCTGTTCCTGCCCAACATCACCTTCCTCGACCTGTCCAGCAACAGGTATGATCAGACGCAGCGTGATGTCAGGAGCTGCAGAGGTGTCGGTGTTACTCAGATCTGTGTCCTCTCTCCTCAGGCTGACCGTGTTACCCGGCGAGCTGCTCGACCTCTGGTTCCCTCCTCCGGGACAACAGGGAGGACCACTTCAGAGGAAGATTCTGGGTACAGCCTGATTTATAGAAACAGAGATCTGGGATGTTCTGTGAATTCATATTATTTAACTACTGCTGGAGATTTCACACTGTGGCTCTGATAAACCAGCAGAACGTTCCTTTACACGGGTTTCTACACCACCTCTTTCCAAACAGAGCAGGTCTAGACCGTACTCTATGTTCTATTATCAACAAAGACCCAACATCAAGACAGGAGCAGATCCAGTCCCATCTTACAGACAGGACTCAGTCTGATCTCATCTTAATCCACCATGAGCAGAGCACTTTGCAGCATTTAGCAAGTTACAGTGGCAAGGACAAACTTCCTTTAACAGGCAGAAACCTCCAGCAGGACCAGACTCATGTTAGACACACATCTGCTACCTGAGACCGTGTTGGAGAGAGGGATAGAGGGAGATGAAGAGAGAGAGATGATAGTGGTGAGACGGATAGTAGTAGTTGTAGCAGCTGGAGTCTGGAATGTCCACAGCAGCAGAGATCCAGAGGAACCTACGAGACAAGGGAGCTCAGGGACTCCAGAAAGGTCTATGGTTAGTAACTTTAATGGGACAGGAAGAGTTAAAGTAAGAGACAGGCAGACAGAGGAGAGAGAGAGGGAAAGACAGGATCCCAGTGTGTCAGTATAAGCCTATAGCAGCATAACTAAGAGCTGGTCCAAGCCTGAGCCTTTTATCAAAAAGGACATTTTGAAGCCTACTCTTAAAAATAGAGAGGGTGTCTGCCTCCCGGACCCTGACTGGTAGATGATTCTAAAGGAGAGGGGCCTGATAACTGAAGGTTCTACCTCCCATACTACTTTTAGAGGCTTTATGTACGATGAGCAGGCCTGCATGTTGAGAGCGTAGTGTTCTAGAGGGGTAACAGGGCACTATGAGCTCTTTACGAAGGTGTCTGATCATTAAGAGCTTTGTAGGTCAGAAGAAGGATTTTAAATTCTAGTCTAGTTTTTTTGGGGGAGCCAGTCTAGAGAAACTAACATGGGAGAGATGTGCTCTCTCTTCCTAGGTCTAGTCAAGAGTCTTTAGAGAGAACAGAACTAGTCTGATAACATCCCTGTGTGCAGAGACGTCTCAGTGTCAGTTTGAGTCTCACGTCAGTGATGTGACCAAGTCTTTTTGTCCTGGACTCACAGGTCTCCATGATAACCCTTGGTTGTGCGACTGCCAGATCTCCATGGTGATGTCCCTGTCCATGTCTCTGAGGAGTCCCGTGGTCCTGATGGACCAGATGTTGGTCTGCGGCCGGTCCGTGGATCAGTCAGGGACCCTGCTGAGTCAGTCTGAGCTGTCCCGCTGTATGAGGCCGTCGATCCAGCCTGCAGCCACCAGAGTCATCTCTCCACTGGGCAGCAACGTCATCCTGCGCTGTGAGGCCACCGGGTACCCCACACCCACCCTGACCTGGATCAAGGCCTCGGCCTACACAGGTGAGAGTCTCTCAGGTGGTAAGCTAACGGTACTAACATTGAAGCGTCAGTGAAGTCACATTTCTGTTTGGTTCTTTTTGCAGATTGTTGCAGAAACAACATGATTGAGAGCTTGGATCAGCTACCGAGGAATCTGGAGAGCTGTAAGTGATGCCATCTTTAATCCCTGAGACTCATTTCAAAGCTTCCTGAAGAATAACCGACAGGGCGGCTTTAACGTGCACTGAGAGTGAGTCTGTCCTCCTCTTTCTGTTTCAGTCATGCAGGAATCTCCTCGAGTCGGGGTCCGCTGGTCCATCATCATCCTGAATGGATTATCGTACAAGGACGCTGGTGAATATCGCTGCCAGGCGCGGAACATGGCGGGATTATCCGAAGCCCCCATCAAACTCAAGGTGGTGGGAGTCACCAGACTGTCCCGCCTCCCGAAGAAGAAGTACCTAAAGACTCCGCTCAAACTATCAACAAGATACAAGAAGCTGAACCAGACTGCATCTACAACCAGCAGCGCCTCTGTGAAGGAGAACCAGATCCTCCAGAGCATCACCCCGCCTTGGACTAATAAAAGTCAGACTGCTGCTAATCTGGTGTCCAAAGAGCTCTTCAGGGATGAAAGGCGCAAAATGAATTAACAGGAACAAAGAAATAGACAGAGACGTTTCTGAAGAGAGTCCTGGAGCTCAGAAACGCTTCACGAGGTCCAAACAGGAAAATGTGTCTTATTGTGAATCTGTGGCCGAGGAGTTCCCGGCCTTCTTTAGGAACTCAAACAGAACGCACAGTTTGTTGATGAGCTTCCTGCAAGTTAAACTTGTTCAGAATAAAATGTGTGACATGAAGCTGTGGTTACATCGTCTGTGGTGTGTCTGAAAGGATGCTTTGGAACCTTTAGATTTCTGCGGTTCAGATCCAGACAAGCTGTCTCATGTGTACAACTTTCAGCAGCCCAGGGACCAATCACGGCCCGAGGTCCATTTTTAAAAGTGTTAATTATAACTCAGAAATAAATCACAGTATGAATTATGTGTATGTTTACATTTTCTCTCAAGTGCACAAACAAAACTAAAATAAATCCAGTCACAACTCACCAAACTACACATGGAGTGTGCAAAGGCTGAACTCTGCAGAAACAGGAAAACTCTTAAAGCTGATGTTTTAATAATCATATGTATAATGATGTGAAAATGTGCCTGATGCACTCTGAGAGTTCAAAGACAGAAATCAGGACACAGACGAGATCAAAGTATGAAATGGGTGCATGAAAATCCTTCAGAATGCATAAGAAGAATTTCGTTCTCTACACCAGTTGTTCTCAAAGTGGGGTCCTGGGACCATGTGCTGTGTCATTACAAAACAGCATACACCATTGTTATAATACCATTTGGTGGCTGGAAGGGATATGTGAGTCTTACTACTGTTAATTTTCTGAAAGCGTTTTAGATCAATTACTTGAAAAGTATAAATGCTGTCATGTTGAGTCCACAAGGAATGAAATGACCCTCTGTTTTAAAGGATACAAGTGGTATTTACTTGATTCAAATTGAAGTGTTATCTGTTTATCACGATGGTACAGGTCTGAAGTATTTACATTGATACATTTTACAACAGCTCTTAATTCAGGATCTTGTGAAGCCATATATTTTACCTTAACTTTACAAAAAATAATGGTTTGTGTTGAAAACCCTTTTAAGTACAGTTTTTATGAGAAGCCTTATAATGCCCAATTTTGTGCATTTATTCTGTTACAAAACCATTGTTACTTTTGTTAAGTATTATAATCAAACTTTTTTATTGCACAAATTAATTCATAAAATTATGATAAGAGTTAGTGTTAGGATTAGGGTTAGGGTTAGGGTTCTGATTAGGGTTAGGGTTAGTATTAGGATTAGGGTTAGGATGAGGGTTGGAATTAGGGTTAGGGTTAGGGTTATGATTAGGGTTAGGGTTTTGATTAGGGTTAGGGTTTTGATTAGGGTTAGGGTTATGATTAGGGTTAGGATTAGGATTAGGGTTAGGGTTAGGGTTAGGATTAGGGTTAGGGTTATGATTATGATTAGGGTTATGATTAGGGTTAGGGTTATGATTACGATTAGGGTTATGATTAGGGTTAGGGTTATGATTAGGGTTATGGTTAGGGTTAGGATTAGGGTTAGGGTTAGGGTTAGAGATAGGGTTAGGGTTAGGGTTAGAATTAGGGTTAGGGTTATGATTAGGGTTAGGGTTAGGATTAGGGTTAGGGTTAGGGTTAGAATTAGGGTTAGGGTTAGGGTTAGGGTTAGGGTTAGGATTAGGGTTAGGGTTAGAGTTAGGGTTAGGGTTAGGGTTAGGGTTAGGATTAGGGTTAGGGTTAGAATTAGGGTTAGGGTTAGGGTTAGGGTTAGGGTTAGGATTAGGGTTAGGGTTAGGGTTAGGATTAGGGTTAGGGTTAGGATTAGGGTTAGGGTTAGGATTAGGGTTAGGGTTAGGGTTAGGGTTAGGATTAGGGTTAGGGTTAGAATTAGGGTTAGGGTTAGGGTTAGGGTTAGGATTAGGGTTAGGGTTAGGGTTAGGATTAGGGTTAGGGTTAGGATTAGGGTTAGGGTTAGAGTTAGGGTTAGGGTTAGTATTATGATTAGGGTTAGGGTTAGGATTAGGGTTAGGGTTAGGGTTAGGATTAGGGTTAGGATTAGGGTTAGGGTTAGGGTTAGGGTTAGGATTAGGGTTAGGGTTAGGGTTAGGGTTAGGATTAGGGTTAGGGTTAGGGTTAGGGTTAGGGTTAGGATTAGGGTTAGGGTTAGGGTTAGGGTTAGGGTTAGGATTAGGGTTAGGGTTAGGGTTAGGGTTAGGATTAGGGTTAGGGTTAGGGTTAGGGTTAGGATTAAGGTTAGGGTTAGGATTAGGGTTAGGGTTAGGATTAGGGTTAGGGTTAGGGTTAGGGTTAGGGTTAGGATTAGGGTTAGGGTTAGGGTTAGGATTAAGGTTAGGGTTGGTATTAGGGTTAGGGTTATGATTAGGGTTAGGGTTAGGATTAGGGTTAGGGTTAGGATTAGGGTTAGGGTTAGGGTTCTGATTACGGTTAGGGTTAGGGTTCGGCTAAGGGTTAGGGTTCTGATTAGGGTTAGGGTTAGGGTTCGGATCAGGGTTAGGGTTCTGATTAGGGTTAGGGTTAGGGTTAGGATTAGGGTTAGGGTTAGGATTAAGGTTAGGGTTAGGATTAGGGTTAGGGTTCTGATTAGGGTTAGGGTTAGGATTAGCGTTAGGGTTCTGATTAGGGTTCGGATTTGGGTTATGATTAAGGTTAGGGTTAGAACCAGAACTAAACTTAAGCAGGCAGAACCAGAACCAAACTCAAGCAAACAGAACCAGAACCAAACTCATCAAACTGACCAGAACCAGAACTAAACTTAAGCAAGCAGAACCAGAACCAAACTCAAGCAAACAGAACCAGAACCAAACTCATCAAACTGACCAGAACTGAACCAGAACCGAACCAGAACTGAACCAGAAACGAACCAGAACCGAACCAGAACCAAACCAGAACCGAACCAGAACCGAACCAGAACCGAACCAGAACCAAATCTAAACAGAGCCAGAACTGAACTCAAACAAACAGAACCAGTACCGAACCAGAACCGAACCAGAACCGAACCAGAACCGAACCAGAACAGAACCAGAACAGAACCAGAACCGAACTCAATCAAACCGAACCAGAACTTAATCAGAACCGAACCAGAACCGAATCGGAACCGAACCAGAACCGAACCAGAACCAAAACAGAAACGTACCAGAACCGAACTCAAGCAAACAGAACCAGAACCGAACCAGAACCGAACCAGAACCGAACCAGAACCGAATCAGAACCGAACAAGAACCGAACTTAAACCGAGCCAGAACCGAACCAGAACCAAACTCAAGCAAGCAGAACCAAACAGAACCAGAACCGAACCAGAACCTTACCTCCTAACCCTAACCCCCTAACCGAACCAGTACCAAACTCAAGAACCAAACCGAACCATAACCGAACCAGAACTAAATCAAGCAAACAGAACCAAACCGAACCAGAACCGAACCAGAACCAACTCAAGCAAACAGAACCAGAACCAAACTGGAGCAAACATTATTAATATCCTCAGGTTGGCATTGAGAAAAATCAGATGCCTCAGCTTGGATGGCTTGATCCGGTTTCTCCTCTCAGTGAGTATTTGCCCGGTCTTTGAGAAGAGCCCTAACCCTAACCCTCTCTGAAGGAACAGATGAAGCCACGATACACAGCCTCCCCTCCATCACTTGTATCCTATATCCTCACATGTGATTGGCCTCATGGCCGCCATGCTGACCAATCAAAACAAAGTTCTGCTGTGAGCAGAGCTGGGGCTGAACACTGTGAGAACTAAGCAGCGAAAGGAAAAAACTGGGAGCCGGCTCTCTCTCGATGCAAGCCGGCTCTTTTGATTCACTATAAAGCATCGGCTCTCAGAGCCGCAGCTTTTGATCATGACACATCACTAATGTGCTTAATCTGTGTTACAATTATGAGGGGGTCCTTGGACAATTTTCTCACCTGTAAGGGGTCCCTGGCTCCAAAAAGTTTGAGAACCCCTGCTCTACACGTCACTGCTCTCAAACGTTTGGGAACGCCTGAGCTGGAACATAACGACAGAACAATCTGTAAGCTGTGTTATCTCTGACAACAGATATAATCCTGAAGATCTTCTGTTCCCTGAGTTAACAGCTTTCAGTCACACGGCCAGCAGGTGGCAGCAGCAGATACAACATGTGGGAAACTGTCTCTGCACTTGGACAGGTGTTTTCAGGTACGGTACTTAGAGTGTTCCTTTTCCTTTCTCCTTTTACCCCGAACTCTTTCTCTTGTTTTCATTCTGCCTTTCTGACCGGTCAGCTGAAAAGAGACAGAACGAGTTAAGAGGAGAGAGACAGAGGCAGGACTCGAACTCAGCCTCTGAGCTACATCCTGGGCCTTCAGGGAATCTGTACTTCCTGCTTGCAGTAACTATCTGTCCTGTCAAATGTTTCTGCTGGTGAAAAGGAAATGGATTGTCCACGCAGGAGCTCTGTGTGTTTTTATAACAAGCATGCAAAGGAGCTCAGACCACAGCCCCTGCTGCCTGTCCTGCACTGAAGAAGAACCTTCAGCCATCCCAGTGCATGCTGAACTGCTCCCTGCCTCAATCCACGGAGAAGAGATTGTGCATATTTAACGTCTGCTTGTGGACACAGAGGCAGAAACACCAGATTCTGTTAGCATCAGAGTTTCCTTTAGCATCTGGGATATATTTAAATATCAGATCCTGTCCTGTAATCCAGAAAACGACAGCAGAGCTGGAGAGAGCAACTCTGAGGCCACGTCCACACAAATATGGATGTCAAACTTCATCAATTTCACACAAAGTAAAAAAGCTCAGAGTTTCTGTGACGTGTCCTGAAACAAAGACCTGTTTAACATTTCAGTGAGTGAGCTTCTTATCTCCTTATATGAAGCTTGCTCCATCCATTATCAGAACACCGTCATTATCCTCCATTATCGGATGCTGAATCAACGTCTGAAGCTCTGCCCGTGTGACGTCAGCCCTCCCTCCTCACACACCTTTGCTTTCATTGTTCCCAGGTGTGTGAAGCGGAGTGTGTGAGGCCTGTTTGTCTCTCGTGGAGGTCAAGGATTAGGGGCCGAGTCTTATCTCTGTGAAACGTTCAAAGACATAAAGATAGACTACGATAAGGAAGATGCTCAGGGTCAGACTGGTTGCATACATTTCCGTAACCTTTAGCTTCTGCAGAGACCACAAAGACTCTGATACTGCCCCTTAGTGGCTGGAGTTCAGCCTCATGGTGGGAAGAAATCTGCCAAGAATCCCAGGAACTGTCTCCATGTTCATGTCGGAAGTTTCTCCAGCTTAACAACCATAGATTGCATGAAGCACAAAGTCTCTGAGATGTCCCCCTCTGGTGTCTGAGGAGGCTCCATGTTGGAAATGCCGACTCCAACTTACTAACGGCTAACGTTGAAACCAGACACCACCTGTCAGTCAGATCAGACACTCCTCAATCAATAATCAAAGACTCACACTCGAGGAACTGCAGGTTTCTGCTCTCCCTGAATGTTTTGGAAGCATCACATGCAGAGGGAGCTTTATGGCGGCAGGTTGGATTTCAAAATGCTTTAAAACTTTATTGGACTTTCATCTGTTGGCTGCCCAGGCCAGAGCGGCTCCTCAGAGTGTCTTATAACTCGGCAGACGGGTCCAGATTGGCTCCAGACCGTGTGAAAGTCAAAGTGCTTCACTTCATGTGGGTGAACTTATGAACAGTTATCTTCTGGGGAGTCATGAATTCACAAACTGGATGATCTTCTTCTCAGCGGGTGTTTAAGTGTTTTACTCTAGGCTCCCTGCAGCATCCTCATCCTCATCCTCATCCTCATCATCATCATCATCTCCATTTGAACTGCTAATCCTTTACAATGATCCTGTGTTACACAACACAATGCAGACTATTCTGCTCCCCTGTCACCCTGTTGCATCACTTTTATGTTGACCAAAGAGCAAATACAAAAAACAGGCACAGTCATGTCCAAACAACAGACTCCCCCCTCTCTCTCCCCCTCTCTCTCTCTCTCCCTCTCTCTCTCTCTTTCCAGACAGTTTCCAAGCCCACATTTTAATAACCGGGATAGAGTTCACTTTTTCTGAACGTCACATTCTTTTAAAGTCCTTGAGCACAGGAAACAACTTGTGTTTTTTTCTGAAGCACATAATGTTGAACCTTAACCGTAGATTTACGGGCAGATTGTAGATGTTTAACAAAAGGAGGCGTGTTTGCAGCACAGAGAACAGAATAAATCTCTCACTCAATCTGTCAAAGTCTCTCTGCTGGCAGACAGTTTCCCTCTCCTCACCTCTCCTCCTCTTTCTTCTCTCCACCCCTCAACAGCTCCGGGGCAAGCTTTTGATCAGCTCACACTGCTAATCTGAAAACTGTCCCACTTAAATCCTGCAGCCCTGACTTCGGGTCAGCTGAGAGGGGAAGTGGTGTTTTAGTCTGCAGAGGTTTTTTCAGGGTTTGGGAGTCATCATGGTGGAGAGCATGGATCTAACCCTGGAGAAGGAAGAGAAGCGTTACTGCATCCGTACTAAGCACGTGGCCATCATCTGTGGGGTGGTGGCGCTGTGCTCTTTGGTAGTGGGCCTTGCGGTGGGTCTGTCTGGGTCAGACACCACCTCCCCTCCACCCCCCTCCACAGGAAAGCCCACAGCGGAGCCTACAGCAGCGCCTACACAGCCCCCTGCACCTGACAGGGGTCCCTGCACTCCTTCCACTGACTCCAGCGGGGACTGGAGTAACTTCCGTCTGCCTGAGTACGTGAAGCCGGTCCACTATGACCTCCACCTGGAGCCCAACCTGGAGGACGACACCTACACCGGCACTGTGGATGTTCACCTGGAGGTCACGAAGGCCACTCGCCACCTGTGGCTCCACATCAGGCAGACGTTTGTCAGCGCTGAGCCCCGGCTGAAGAAGCTTTCCAGCCAGGGGAGCCATAGTGAGGTGGGGGTGAAGAGCTGCTTCGAATATAAGAAACATGAGTACGTGGTGGTGGAGGCCACCGAGGTTCTGCCTGCCACCGCAGCAGGAGAGGTGTACGTGCTCAGCCTGGACTTCCAGGGCTGGCTGAACGGCTCCGTGGTCGGTTTCTACCGGGTCATCTACACCGAGGGGGGCGTCCAAAAGTAAGTCCTCTGATCTGATTGGATCTTACATGAAACATACACATAACACGTGTTCATGATAAAAGGCAGCAGCTTGAATCTGGAAGTGTTGCAGGATACAACAACACTATTTGTTTGGTGCTGTAAACACATACAAACACTTTGAACTCACTAAATTATATTTAAAGTGTTTTCTTGAAAAACAAGTGTGGTGGCATTGAGTCAAGACTTTATCATCTTGAAAGCATCCTGAATATCTTGATCAAAGCTTTTCATGATTAAAAGAAGAGAAACATTGCTTCATCAGTCCTATCTCCCCTCACATCCTAACTTTCAGCAACATATCAGAAGTGTTCTCGCTGCTCCTCCACAGATTTAGCTGATCTCTTTTGTAGTCTCCCAAATCAGTGAAAGTGCTGCTGCTCTGTTTGTGACTCTCTGAAAAACTCATCTCTAAATAAATGACCGAGCACAGCTGTGATCTAATCCGGTGCTTTCAAAATGCAAATAACGATTTAAACCCTTTAAGGATGATTTCATGGGAATCATCACAGGGCAGAAAATCTGAGCGTCTTTAGTGTGATTTTATCTGAAGAGGAAATCCGGTTGCAGTTACGATCTGAGGCGTCCCTAATGGGCAGACGATGTCATAGTTATGGTTATATTCCCATGAATAAATCACGGAGGCCGACAGCTGGGAATGATAAGAGCTTTGATTATGGACCAATTAAATCACTCTGATTACTGTTTAAGCTTTTTTTATAAAGCGCTGTATCGGCCATTTCTGAAGGCCGGTAACTTTCATCAGAGTTCAAGCTGAAGGGTTTATTCTTGACCTTGAAAAGGCAGATATGACGTCGACGAATCAGATAAAGCCACAGCTGAGTGGTCGGCCAAGTGCAGCAGAGGATTCATCTCTGTGTTTGGAAAGACACTCACTGCTGAGTGAGCCGATAAGATCAGAAGGAAACACATCGCCTGCTGGTTGGGATTTGAAGCATGCACCTCGTGTACAGAGGGTTTAGTTCAGGTTCGATTCCATGCATGTCATTCATTCTTCCCTGTCCACCGTCCCGCTCTCTTAATGAAGGAATAGAAAACCCAAATCCTTCGTATGAACTTTTTTCTGTTATCTACTGTGCATCTCTGATTATTCCTTTGCAGCTGGATGAGTGTCAAACAAGGCAATTAACAGCAGAGACAAATCTTCCCAACTTCGTCCACAGGGGGCGCCAAAATCAACCCAAACAAAAAATTCCTCACAGGAGCTTTAACTATCCTGTAAATGTGTTCTTAAAGAAACGATGGATCTGTTAGCTTGTTACAGAAACATAAGTTTATAAACACTGTTATTATATATTACTAAATGACTCCAAAGGGTTGAGTCATCATGTTCTGATGTGCTGTCAGTAGAACGGCAGGGTTCAAGTGTAGAATTTCTAACAATGCAACACACAAAGTACAACGCAAAGGTTAAAAAGAATAAAGTGATGAAACAGTAGACTAATACATTGTTGTTTTAGAGGTTTCATTTTTTAAGTAATAATAATAATTAATAATCTAAATAAGAAATACATAAATAAATAAATAAATAAATAAATAAATAAATAAAAAGGTGTTTCGAAGAAGCCGACATCATATCAGAGAAAATAGAAAAAGATAGATGAGAATATTAAAATAATAAATCATAAAACAATAAGTAATCAAATAAAATTAAAATAATTAATTAATCTAATAAAATAAATAAATCAAAAGCAGTTTAAAAGATGAAGTCAACAAAAAGCAAGTCTGTAAAAGTGAGCCTTAAGAAGAGATTTTAAAAGATGTCACTGATTCTGCATATCAGTCAAAGCTAAGGGTGTCATGTTAGTTTAGTTATTACCTTGTGGTTCCTCCCTGTGTTTATTCTGTATTAGTTATCCTTTGTCTCCCTTTAGTGTTTAGTGATCCATGTCTCTTGTTGTGTTTGTCTGTGTTTCCTGTTTTATTCTGTAGTTCTGAATCCTTTTGTTTCCAGTTTAGTTTTACTTCCTGTCCTTGTGTGTTTCCCTCCTTTGATCACCCTGATTAATCTCACCTGTGTCCTCCTGTGTTCACACCTGTGTTGATTACTCTGTGTATTTACTTCCTCTGTTTCCCCTGTCCTTGTTGGATCATTGTTTGTCTCTCCTGTGTTCCCCGTGTTCTCTGTGTTCTCACTACTCTACGACTTGTTTATCCTAAGTTTTAGTTAACCTCTGTTTTTCGTTATTAAATCTGTTTCATTTTTACTGCATCTTGGGTCCTCCTCTTTCGTTTCTCCACAACAACGTGACAAAGGGAACCCTGTCCTCTCCGTCCTCCATGATCAATTTGTGCCAAAGCATCTGGAAAGCGTCACTTCTGTTCAGAGGGATTATGCAGATGTGGCTTGGCAGGGACCGTTGGGCTGCTAGAGTTGGCAGCTCTCCGTGAAGGAGAGCCGGAGAACAGGAGAGCAGGAGAGCAACACAGAGAAGATGTTGAGACTGGGAAAAAATGACCCCAACATCCTGAGAACCATCAGAAAGTTCTCCAGAGACCCAGGCGAAGCCGCTTCAGTGCTGCTTGCTCTCACAGTCATGGTTTCATCGTCTGGCTGAGGCGGGATTATGAGAGCTGGGCTCACAAGTAAATCCAGTCACGTTGCAAGTATTTAGAGAATTAACTAAAAGACTGTACAGAGTTTCACTTTGTGGTTTAGGTTTGGGTGAGGTACTTTGTTTTTACAGTAACCTCTACCCTGACTGACTTTATTGGAGCCGTTCTGTTTGGAGTGTGGTAATAAAGGTGTTTGTGTTCTTTGGCAAGAAGATCTCCACACCTGGTCTCAATCAGGAACTATTCGCAAAGTCAAACCTAAATGAATCAGATGTCCCGGCCCCTCTGAGATAATCTGCCCTTCCTGTCATCACCAGAAAGATCGCCGCAACTGACCACGAGCCAACAGACGCTCGTAAGTCCTTCCCCTGCTTTGACGAACCCAACAAGAAGGCCACCTACACAGTCTCCATCACGCATGATAAGACCTACGGAGCGCTGTCCAACATGCCACCAGAGGTACGCACACAACTTCAATGTGTTCATGATGATTTGGTTTCAGCGTGCTCCTCAGCCACAGAGAGTCAGTTCAGACTGCAGTACGCTCCGGTATGCAGAGCCACCACTCCTTAATCTGACCCTTTGGCATACAGAGGCTTCCTATCATCTGCCAGGACCCTCTCCTGTCCTCTCCAGATTACAGTCTGGCTTAGTGTTCATGATAGCACCTAAAATACATTACCCAGGGTGCACTGCATGAAGTACACGTTGCTGTTTTTTCCAGAGACACAAACTCACAAGTCTCACAAGTCTGTCGTTCAAACTCTAGGGTAGGGTTCACACAGAGGGACTCAGAGTCTTTGGGACTGAGCTCGTACAGCTGAGGGTGAAACTGGAAATCAACTTGTAGTCGAATATCCGAACAGGAGCTCAGAATCAGAGGAACACCTGATAATATTTGAGAGCCACAGTCCTGAAGAAATGCACAACACACCGGAGCGAGCTGAGGACCAGTCCATGACGTGGACACACGCACTCAGACGGGAAACTAGACCCACTCATTTTGGATTTACCAAAACCTCAGGTGGCGTAAAGACGTCTGACAGACTGTGATTTCGAGTGGCAAGGTGGTTATTAAGCGTGGAACAAAACAATGAGATGATAACACCTGCATCAGTCACTCTCTGTCGTTGAAAGCTACTTTCATACGTACAGGATGCACCGCAAAGTGTTTCACTGAGCTACAGACAGAGAACAACAGAAGAGGTCCAATCAGAAAACACTAACAAAAAAAGATTTTAATCAGAAAAAAAATCATTAAAAATAAAACAAGGAATGCTGTTGGTCACTTTTTAATTCAAATTTTAATTGTATTTTACTTTTTGTTTCTCTAGTTGTAATGATGGAGATGGTATACTTCACATACAGCGTTACATCTCTCTGTATCTCTGTCTCTTTGTCTCCCGCCCTCAAAGAAAGAATCTAAACTCTGATTATTCAAACGGAGAAACTTGCCCTGAGATTAAACTAACGTCTGCTGGCCGTGCAGGGACAGCCGAAGTCTGGGGGAGCCCGTTAAAAGGCACACAACAGAAAGAAGTCCTCGTTTGTCCTTCACCAATAAAACTGTCCCCAGCCCGGTCACACTGATGAGTGTCTGCTGTCGGAGGAGAAGCAGAACTTCTTCTCTCATGGCTGAGGGATAAAAAACAAAAGAGGAAGCCAGACTCGGAGGGGGAACACGCTGAATACTAAAAGCACAGGAATCAATCTTGAGCCTGTGTTTTCCGAGCAGAGGGATCCACCCTGCTCCACAGAGACATCCACATTAACCCGTCCTCTTCCTCTGCAGGGATCCGCTCAAGAGCTGCCCGGTAATAAACTCAAGACCTCCTTCATGAAGTCGGTTCCCATGAGCACTTATTTGGTGTGTTTTGCTGTGCACCAGTTTGACCACGTGGAGAGAACTTCAGCTTCAGGAATTCCTGTAAGTTTACATCCCATGCTGCTTTTAATCCCATCACATATACAAACTATTAAAGGGATAGTTTGTCTTTTTAAGAGGGGTTGTGTGAGGTACACGCAGGAACTGAGAAACCAGCTGCCAGTACAAGAGAGGTCCACAATTAAAGTTAAAGCAAAGCATGAACATTTTCTCTAATCAGCGTCCAAGTGTCTTAAAGCTCAACTAGGAGGAAGACTTGACCCCGCCTTGTTTCAGTGCCGGTTTCTCAATAAAGGAGGAAAATTTTACTGCTCAAGGCTTTCTCTTCTAAGTATCTGGAGACAAAATTGAGATTCTCACTTCAGCCTCATTCAAGTTTCAAATTGTTCTCATCAGTTTCTCCTAAAATTCACTAGGAGAAATAGTTGAGACCATGACATGAGTCTTATTTGAGACTTAAATGAGAGATCTCATTAATGGCTAATTTTCTTCTCTTTTTTTAAATATTTTTTTGGCCTTTTTGCCTTTATTTGACAGGACAGCTGAAGAGAGACAGGGAATGTGGGGAGTAGTGAGCGGGGGAAGACATGCAGGAAATGGTCGACCGTCTGGGAATCGAACCGGCGACCCCTACGACGAGGACTGTAGCCTCTGTATGTGGGGCGCTTAGTCTGCTAGGCCACCAGACAATTGAGAGAGCTCCCTGATTTCTCCACCTGAGCTCAAAAGGAGTCACAACACTTGAGAAATACCTGAGAATCATTTCAGATTTTGACGAGATCTCCTTTTGAACTGAAAGGGAGACTAAGCTGAGACTTTTTGCAACTTTTTTTCTGAAGGCAAGAATGGTAAACAGGAGACATAAGCTATAGTCTCATTTTGCTTTCAAACAGATCTCATTGTTGTCTAGGAGACCTAAATGAAACACTTTTGAGATCTCCTCTCTAAATTTATTTTCCTATGGGGGCCCCTGTGGCCGACTTACCTCACACAACCACACTTCAAAACAAACAAACTGTCTCTTCTCTGCTAAACCTCACGTTTACATTTCCACCAATGCATCCACCTTTGTGTGTTTGTCTCGTTCAGCTGAGAATCTACGCTCAGCCGACTCAGTTAGCGACGGCAGAATATGCAGCCAACACAACCAAGGCCATCTTTGACTACTTTGAGGATTATTTCAACATGAATTACTCCATCCAAAAACTGGGTAAGATCAGAGAAACGTTCAAACATCAGAACACAGACATCAGGCTGTCACCGTCTACAGCCGGGGATTCACTTTCTTAAGTCCTGTCGTATACAACAGCTTGGTCTGTTGTATATATGTTGTAATATGAGACCGTAGTCAGGGTCTGAGCTTTATGGAGGTCTCTGGAAAAAACTGAAGCATAGAAAAAGTGTAAGATTTGGATCGTGACCAGGGGAGACTGCTCAGTATGTGGTTCAACACACTCCCAGGCCCCGTCCAACTCTGTTACCCCAAGAAGGCGGAGCTTCTGGTTTGTTTATGTCTGCTCAGAACTCTTAGATTCAACGACACGTTTAGAAGGTCGCTGTTCTTCATCATCACACCGCAGCACGAGGGAGGATGAATGAAACACACTCGACAGTTATTCATGTTTACAATCACGGCTCTGCAGACATGCCCACAGTGTTCTGTGTGTTTGACGTGACACCGACGGTTACTCGTCCTTACCTCTTCGTGATTTGGCATGCTTATGTAGACGTTTATTACTCCACACCACTGAAGCTTCCCTTAACTTTACAAACACTCCTCTGAATCCTCCTTTGTCTTTCAATATGAACATCCCTGTCTCTGAAAAGGTGCTATAACTCTGAGTTCACCTGACTGTCTGTGTGCTTCTGGTACAGATAAGATCGCCATCCCTGACTTTGGCACTGGAGCCATGGAGAACTGGGGCCTCATCACGTACAGGGAGACCAACCTGCTGTACGATGAGAAGGAGTCTTCCTCCTACAACAAGCAGCGAGTGGCCAGTGTCATCGCCCACGAGCTGGTTCACCAGGTATCTACGTACCTACCTTCAAACCTCTAGACGATAAAAACCATGCAGGAACCTCTTCATGCACACATCATGGACTCAGACACAAAGATGACTGAACAAGGCTGTAGTGGGATTCTGTGAAGGAACAAGATTAGACAAATCATATATTTATAAAGGTGTTTTAATAACATGAAGGAAAGGTCACACTTGCTTCCTCGTACTCGTGTTACAGTTATATCCACGACTGCAGATTATCCCAGTTTATATTGATAGCTCACATGCACTATGGTAACTCTGGGCCTTGATCTTTTATCTCATGTGGATGTACAGATTGACAAGAAGAGATCAGAGTTCAGGGATGTAAATGTTTGAAATCCTTTTATGTTACTGTGTTTAAGCTTTTTATGATCCATAATCCAGGAACAATTATCTCCCTGATCAGCTGTGCACCAGATGGGAGATAAGAAGCTCGGAGGTGGTCAGTAAAAGTTTAAGAAGTGATGCCAATGTGCAAACAGTCTACTGGGTAACAACTTTTATGAGGCTCATGACAGAAACGATGAACCATTAGTGTAGAGTTAAATACTGAGTGTGTGAATACACTGAGGTGAATGAACACACAGCTGCTCCTTGTTTTCAGACCGGCCGTGTCCTGCAGAATAAAGGTTTACTGAGTGATGTGTTTGAATTCATGTAGTTTGATCGTCTGATCCACCCTCAGCATGTCAGGGCGATAAAAAGGTTCATAATATGCAGTTACGTTTCTGCTTCATTCAGATCTTCTGTTGCCTCACAGCGAGAAGGTTACTGGTTTGAGTCCCCGGTCAGTCAGGTGCCTTTCTGTGTGGAGTTTGCATGTTCTCCCCGTGCATGTGTGGGTTCTCTCAGGTTAATTGGTCACTCTAAGTTGCATGTAGGTGTGTCTGTCTTCCGTTTTTGCCCTGTGATGGGTTGGCAACCTGTCCAGGGTGTACCCTGCCTTCCGCACAAAGTCAGCTGGGATTGTCTCCAGCTGACTTTGTGGCTGTTTAGTGGTTTGGGAACATCGTGACCATGGACTGGTTTGACGACCTCTGGCTTAACGAGGGATTCACAAGTTTCTTTGAGTATGTAGGCATGTAGCCTGTTTTCAAAAAGCCGGCTCTAATGTTGTTCATTTTCTGTTTTTAGTTTTCATTGTTCCCGTTGTTCACGGCGGTGCAGTGGGTAGCACAGCGAGAAGGTTACTGGTTCGAGTCCCTAGTCAGTCAGGTGCCTTTGTGTGTGGAGTTTGCATGTTCTCCCCATGCATGTGTGGGTTCTCTCAGGTTAATTGGTCACTCTAAGTTGCCTGTAGGTGTGTCTGTCTTCTGTTTTTGCCCTGTGATAGGTTGGCAACCTGTTCAGGGTGTACCCTGCCTTCCGCCCAAAGTCAGCTGGGATTGTCCCCAGCTCCCCTGGGACTCAGAAATGGGATAACTGGTCAAGATAATGAATGGAAGGATGGATGGATGTTCTTAAGATAAGATACTCCTTTATTCCTCCCACAACGGGGAAATTCATGGAGTTACAGCAGCAAACAAAAAGGTGTACAGTAAAAGAATATATATAGAAAAGAAATGTTCATCAAAGACGACAGCTTGGCCATAATCCTCCTGTCAGCCTCCACCTCCACAGGGTCCAGGACTGAGCTGGCCTTCTTCACCAGTTAGTTCAGTCTTGCTCTCCTGTATCCTGTCCGCCCACAGCAGCTGAAATCCTTCCAATGTGGCGTTCATGTCCGGTGTTAGCTCTGTTAGCATGATGCTACTCTGGTGCTGGGTTAGCCCGTCCACCTCATCGTAGACAGATCCAACAGTCCCCATAACGGTGGGTGTAAGGAAAGGTCAACGCCGTCCCTTCTTGCTTGCACCTCAGTACCAGCACGTCGTCCCCGCCTCCTTCTCTTCAGCTCGCAGGGAATATCGGGCCTAGCATGCTAGCTGCTAACAGCTGATCTCGTATGTAAACAATGTTACCATGGATACACCAGGATCTTGTTGTGCTTTCCTCCATCACCTGGAACATAAGGACCTAGAAAATTAAGCATACTGAATAAGCACTTCACCTGGAGTTACTTTTGTGTCTGACGCTCCAGGCAGATAGAACAGAGTATCATCTGCAAATCAGTGAATGGATAAAACACTGTATTTATTTTTATTTAAAAGATGATGGTGATGTTTTGTAGTTAGACTGATCCTTGTAAAGAAAGTGGAAACAAAAATCAGTGATGGCAAGAGGGATGGAAATGTTAGAGACACATGCAGGTGTGTGACGTCTTTATTTTAGTATCTCTCACAGGCCGAAAACGTCCTCTGTGCTGGGTCAACATCAAACAGAGAAAACTGTTTTATATCGTCATCATATCAAAGCACATTTCCTTCTCCTCTAACCTCATGTCTCGATTTGTTTAGTGGTTCGGGAACATCGTGACCATGGACTGGTGGGACGACCTCTGGCTTAACGAGGGATTCGCCAGTTTCTTTGAGTATGTAGGCGTGGAGCACGCTGAGCCCACCTGGGGCATGGTGAGTTCTCCTTTTGAAAGAACAGAAAGTGCACACTGAGGTTTCCATCAGGCTGACCGTGTTTCCTCGTGTCCTCATGGTAACACAGCGAGACATCATGATCATCAGCGACGTGCTTCCCGTCATGGTGGACGACGCCCTCGTCTCCTCTCACCCGATCATTGTGGATGTTTCAACCCCGGCAGAGATCACCTCCGTGTTTGATGCCATCTCATACAGCAAGGTACTCACACAGCGAAGGTCTCATGGATGGCTTTCAAGGACCGTTCATCAAGGAAATACTGTTTTAAATGAACATGATCCACCTCTCTCCAGGGGGCGTCCATCCTCAGGATGCTGGAGGACTGGATGGGAAAGGAGAGGTTCAGAGACGGCTGTCGAGTAAGTCAGCCAAGAGTAGAACTTTTATTTATAAATGTTGTTTGAATGAATAATTAATCCTTTTTTTGTCCTTTACCAGAAATATTTGAAAGACTTCCACTTCCAGAACGCCAAAACAGCAAACTTCTGGGCTTCTCTCGCCGACGTAAGTTTACGTTTTATCAGCTTTATTCTAAAGTTTGATACAAAGCCGACAAAGGAGGAGGATCACCCAGGTGTGAGAGTGATTTTAAAAGTGAGCAGAGACCAGGACTTCATGATCCGGGTCTGCTCGTTAAAGGGGAATGACAGAGATTTAAGGATCACACCTGGAGAAGTTGTTGCAATCAACCAAGCAACTACACCAAACGCCTGCAGAACTCATCGCTCTCCAGATGTAGGTGAGGTCTACAGAGACAGGCTAACGTTACTCACCGCCTCGATCAGCAGGAGAGCTGGAGCGAGGCATAGCATCATCTCAGTACTCCACATCATCTCTGGGTTCAGCTCAGAGAGTCTAGTCCGGCTGGTTGAACCTCCTCTGTCACCGAGCTGCTCTCTCGTCCTTCATGTGACGCTGCAGAGCAATGAAAGCTCCTCTCCTTCTCACTCTGATTTACATTCTGTGTTTTTGATGAATTTCCTCTCCTGCCCTGATATCCCTGAGGCATCGACCCCTCGCTGCTCTTCTCTGATACCTTCCTACCTCGTAGGTCTTTGGTTATAAAGTCAGAGATGCATATTTTGATCTCATGAGGAAGTGAGGCTGTAAACTCTTCCTGCAGAGTCTTTTAGTCCTAGCTGGGTTTTTGCATCTTCTTGAGTCTTTTGAGGGTGACATTCTACCAACTGGCCTCTCTTATACCTCGTATCCCCCAACGTGTTGGTCCCTGCAGCCTGGCAGTGTCTGCACTAGGGCTGCCACAAACGATTATTTTGATATTCGACTAGTCATCGATTACTTTTGTGATTAGTCGACTAATGGGATCATATGTAAATTGCAGCTTATCTCACCAGCATGCAGCTGCTCTTATGTAACCATCATTCGTTTCCAGCTGTAAATGTTTAAGGTATGTGCTAACTAAAAATAAGACAATTAAGATGATAGTTCATTCAACTTTTAATGAACTTTGCAGCTTATAGCAGCATTTCTGACATTTTTTTATGTGATAGTACAAAATAGAATGAAGGCACAACTCTGGCCTTAAACATTTTTAGCTGTAAATGTTTAGTGCATTGTAAAATGGAACCAAAAACTATGCACTATGTATAGTTGCACTATGAATACTAAGTATAAATAGCTCACTGTTGACGTTAATGTTAGCAGCTAACTAGCCAATTAGCTTACCGAGACGACTGTCCCTCTTCGTCAGAAATGAATCAGCCACGACGTGCTTCCTTTTCAGATGCTCGTGCATCCCCATCGTACTGCCAGGCAAGTTCAGCCTTGCATTTTTTTTTTCCATTGCACGTTCTTCTCTTTTATTTTGGAATAATGCTCCCAAACATTCAAGCTCCTTAGCCGGCTAGCCATGATACTGTTTGGGCATAACTTTTCCGGTGACATCACGGCTGACCCCGATTACCACTAGTGCGCATGTTAGTCAAGGACAGAAAGGCAGACAAGACAGCGGGAGGTACAGCAGCAGTTTCGAGAGATAAACAAAGCGTCAAAAAATAAACGATGACGTCGATTATTAAACCAATCGCCGCCAATTTTGATCGCTTACGTCATCGTGACTAGTCGACTAATCGTGGCAGCCCTAGTCTGCACATTGTTTTCTGTTTGTCTGTCACCTTTTCTCCTTCCTCATTTCTTGACACGAAGAAACCGAAATGCGTCCACGTTTGTTTTAAAAGCATCGGGAGCATCGTTGCTCCGTTCTCCCTCACCGCTAACGCCAATGTCCACCATTTTTGCTGAACCTCTGAGGTGTTTCGGTGCGTAACGGCTGGAGGGACAGTTTGTTCTCATGGAAGCAAATTAAACATCAAAAGTGTGTGAATAAAATGTTGAAATATCACCTGAAGCTTTGTTTATCTCCTGAGCAGTAAGAGATTCCTCCTCTCCATGAGCAGGTGAGCGGGTTACCCGTTGCAGAGGTCATGGATACGTGGACCAAACAGATGGGTTACCCTGTGCTGGATCTGTCCGTCTCAGACAACAGCGCCACGCTGACCCAACGGCGTTTCCTCCTGGATCCTAAAGCTGATGCCACCCTGCCTTCTTCACCTTTCGGGTCAGTGACACAAAGACTGAACCAAACTTTCACAGAGCGGGTCATTGTTTTCTTAGAACTTCACTCATCAAGTCTTAGTAAAAGTCTGACGGCTTACATGTTGGCCTCAGAGTTTAGGATGCAGCTCACTGATAGGATGGAGGGAAGGAATCAGAAGTGCAACCAAGACTTAACACCGGATCTTCTGTTTGTACAGTGTACCTGAACATCTTAGTGTCTTTGTATTCCTTTAAAGCATTGAGAACAGAACATGTTTTTTCCACACAGCTACAAGTGGACAATCCCGGTCGAATGGCATTCCCTGAAAACGGACAAAATCATGTTGGAGATGTTCGACAAGAGCACCACAGGTCAGACGCTAAACCCTCACATTGTCTCAGAAGAATCAGAGAGAATGATTGGTCCTTTTGAAGGAATGAATCGTCTTATTTAGCTTTGTATTTTTTGAATTAAGATGTGTGTAAAAGAGCATTTCCACTCCCTTCATCATGAACACCGTGTTTACGTTCAGAGCTGCTCGTCAGGAACTACTCGGCCCCGGTGGACGGGCTGCTCAAAGTGAACAATGATCACATCGGCTTCTACAGAGTCAACCACGACGACAACATGTGGAACACCATCAGCAAACAGCTCCAGGACAACCACACGGTACGACGTGCTTACACGCCACCTAACACGCCACCTTACGCTGCGTCAGCTTCAACTTAAGTAGTTTTCCTGTAGGAGACGTGAACATGAAGTGATAGTTCTCTCTGCTGGATTAGCTGCTGTGTGCCAGCTTTGTGGAGATTATTTATGAAATGTTAAGACTTATATTAACATGGTTTTCTTTCTCAAACAGGATTTTGATGCAGCCGATAGAACGAGCTACGTCGATGATGTTTTTGCTCTTGCGAGGTAAAATCTCACCTCCTAACACCGAGCGCGCTGTGAACCTTCAGTCTCATGCTGCTGCAGGTAACACCATTTTATTTATACTACTCAGGGCTGACGTGATCGATTATGGTAATGCCTTCAACCTCACCATTTACCTGAATAAGGAGGAGGACTACATAGTCTGGGATCGAGTGTCCTCTTCCATGGCTTACGTTCGAGACATGCTCTCAGACAACGATGACCTCTACCCAAAGTTTCAGGTAAGGAGCTGATGAATCCTTCATTTGTGAGCTTTGGTCATTATGAAGTAATTCACCTGAATGTTCAGAAAGATGCTACAGCTGCAGGTAACTTTAATATTTCCAAAAGGCATGAAAAGATATCTAAGAGGCATACACATAAGTTATAGTCCTCGTCGCAGCGGTCGCAGGTTCGACTCCCGGCCTCGACCATTTGCTGGACATCTTCCCCCGCTCTCTGCTCCCCAAAGGAGAGAGACAGGAAGGGCAGTGAGATTCTGTGAACTTTGATGTAGTTTTTTATCTTTGCAGAAACTTTTCCGAGAACATGTTCAAGCAATCTCAACACAGCTGGGATGGGAGGATGACGGTACTCAGACGGAGAGGTACAGCCTGATCTGCTCTTTCCTTTAATGCTGAACCTTTCATAACTTTCAAACGTAAGCAGGACAGGAGGTCAGAGACTGTGATGTGTTTGCAGGTTGCTGAGGGAAACGGTGCTCGGCATCGCGTGTCAGATGGGAGATCAGGGCGCTCTGAATGAAGCCTCTCGCATCTTTGATCAGTGGATTTCTGAAACCATCAGGTAACACCAGACTATTTAAATATGGACACAGCCGATGTGACGTCACCCTTTAGTTTCTAAATGAGTGCATCAGGGGCGGATCAAGATTATTTTAAGGTAGGGGGCACAGGGGGATACAGCAGTTAAAGGTGACTTTTTAATGGTTCTCTACCTGAAATATGTGTCCCTGGCATGTCTACAAACCCCCCGAAAATGAAAAAAATCCATTCTGCCCCTGTTCTGATTTCTCCACCTTTCTGTAAATGTGTGCTGAAACCAGCCGTTTCAGTTTTCAGTGTTTTTCATACATTACAACGACATCCGGTCTGTAACAGGAAGTCAGAGCTCGGATCTTGTTCAGCCCATAGACTGTCTAAAATACAACTCAACCCCTCCTCCGTTTTTAATTCCCTGCACAAATGTGTGCTAACAAGGAGTTTAGGAGAGAGGCATGCTAGTTGTAGGCTGTCTTAACAAACACAAAGGTCGGTTTTACTCCCCACGTCTGCAGATTTAAAGATCTAGTGGATGATTTTTAGTTTTCATGGAAAAGTGCTAGCGCTAGTTAGCATAGCCACATAGCTACATGTTTGTAGCTGTAGCTGTGTAGCAAGACACACGTCGACATACTGACAAATAAAACGACAAGAAACACTAAATCTGCCAATCGTTCAGAAAGGTCCTGCTGCAGGCGCCTCTCCGTCAGGATCAGATTCTGGATCAGATTCAGAGGGTTGAAGTAACGCGGGTCTGTGAGCAGCCGTGTATATTCAGCCAACATGTAAACATTAGATCAACGTGCTGGAGAGCCAAGGGCACACCCACTTCCTGAGGGGGCGTGGTCAGAGAGCTCGTTCTCATTTGAAGGCACAGACACAGAAAACAGCCTGGAAAACAGACTAGAGCCAATACAGAGACTGCTGCGTAAGACACCCAACTTAAAGGCCAATAGGAGTTGGCTGCGTACTTCCTGTATTCCTTTCAAGATGTATCTCTAAAAAAAGATTATGATAGATTATGGCTCATTTTGCCCAAATTTTTGCGGGAGCTCTGTCATTTTGAGACCAGCGCTGTACTCTTTACATGTGACCAGAATAAATGTTTTCTGAGACCTGAACGAATTCTCCGGTGTTCATTCTCGAGCTGTCAACAAAAGAATCTTGTTGTGTTCATGTCTTTGTTTGTCTTTTGTCTTACGAATAAACGAAAGTGATTTTAAAAAAAATCTCCCTAATCACATGTTGTTTTCGTCACCATGGTAACAATGAGAAGTTCTTTTGCATGTTACATCACAATGCCGACATGTGGTCTGTCGGCATAGCGCTGGAACAACTACAATATCACAACTATGATGTCATAAAGAGGGTGGATAACTTCTGCACCAACACTACAGGCTGATCAACCAACACTACAGGCTGATCAACCAACACTACAGGCTGATCAACCAACACTACAGGCTGATCAACCAACACTACAGGCTGGAACAGAGCAGATCCTTTTCATTCTTGTCACACTCATTGACCAAAAGCTTCAACATCATGAAACATATCCAGCTCCCCAGTGGCTACCAGTTCCTGAGATGGCTGGGAGGGGGTGGCTTCGGGCAGGTGCTGGAGTGTTTAAACGTTAGCACCCAAGATATTGTAGCTATGAAAGTCCAAGAACGTAACAAATACTTTTATAAGGAACTATGCATGCTCCGGTACCTCAAGAAGAAAAACACGGACTCGAGATACATTGTGCAGTTCATTGAGCAACGCCTGCTGAAGAACAACATGGCGGCTTTGGTGTTCGAGCGACTGGATATTAATCTGTACAAACACATCTTTCAAAACCCAGACAAGTCCCCTCTAGATGTACAAGACATCAGGAGCATCATCCACCAGTTGGCTACAGTGTTGGACACCCTAAAGACCCTCAAAGTGATCCACACGGATATAAAGTTGGACAACATCATGGTGGTGGATGGTAAAGAGAAGCCCCTCCAGATCAAGCTCATCGACTTTGGGTTGTCTTTGCTCTCCGAAGGGAATCTAGTCGCCATTATACAAACGCCCCGCTTCAGGGCTCCAGAGGTTATTTTGGGACTGCCGTTTACAGAGGCTGTCGACATGTGGTCTGTCGGCATAGTGATTTCGTTACTCCTGCACGGGATCTCGCCCTTTGCAGGCAAGCAAGAAGATGAAATCTTGTGTAACATGGTGGATATTCTTGGCTTTCCTCCAGACCATGAACTAGAAGCTGGGATACACTCCTACAAGTATTTTAATAAAACCTGGAAAGGTAAGTGGCATCTGAGTGTGAGGATGAGGGAGATGGTGAAGACGAAGGAGTTGTATGGGCACGACAAGGCAAAATATCCCCACCCCACCTTGAATTATGTGGATGCTGAAGAGAGGGAGCAGTGCAATGACCTGCTTCAACAGATGCTTCGATGGAATGCAGATGAGAGAATCACTCCGAGCCAAGTCCTCACTCATCCATTCATTACGAGAGGAATCTTCCAGCAGAGCTCAGATATCGACACTGTGAACCCAGGAACCAGGCAATCAGAAAAACCAGGAACCCCTGAGAAAGAAAAGCCAGAAACCACAGAGACAGAAGAAACAGGATCCCCAGAGACAGAAGTGTCAGTGCCTTCACCAACAATAAGATCCATCCTAGTGAAATCAGCTCCTCCTGAATGCTGCTTTGGATTGGATGAGGACTCCAGGGGCAACTACGACGGAGTTCAAACAGGATCCCCTAAGACAGAAAAATCAACACCTTCACCAACAATAAGATCCATCCTAGTGAAATCAGCTCCTCCTGAATGCTGCTTTGGATTGGATGAGGACTCCAGGGGCAACTACGACGGAGTTCAAACAGGATCTTTTAAGACAGAAAAATCAACACCTTCACCAACAATAAGATCCATCCTAGTGAAATCAGCTCCTCCTGAATGCTGCTTTGGATTGGATGAGGACTCCAGGGGCAACTACGACGGAGTTCAAACAGGATCCCCTAAGACTGAAAAATCAACACCTTCACCAACAATAAGATCCATCCTAGTGAAATCGGCCCTGGAGTCTGAGACCTCTGAACGAGGGAGCACCTCTGAGACCTCTGAACAAGGGAGCACCACTTTAGAGGACACAGATCTGGTGGAAGAGGAGCAACAGCAAGAGATGACAGTAAAAAAGAAGAAGAAGAAGAAGAATCCCTTCATCCGTTTCTGCGGCTGGTTAAGGAAAAAGGTCTCCTGCTGCACCTGTGCCAGTGATGTTTTAGACTGAATCCTGTCTTGGTATAGACTCAGAACTTAGACAACGACAGCCTCCCCCCCGGATGTGTGGGTTTCCTCCGGGCACTCCGGTTTCCTCCCACACATCCAAAAAACATCCGAAACCACCTCAAGACCTTCCTGTTAAATAAAAAAATACAACACAACTTCTGCAAAGCTACTTTGAGTGATTTGATCCCATCAATTAATACAATTAATAAATCATTAAAGTATGAATAAATGTACCAAACGATTCATTTCTTTAGTTTATCCAACCCTGAAAAGTCCTAAAAGTTCAGGAACCTTGGGGGGCACACTATAAATTATAACCTGTTTTGCAACATAAAGATATGAGGGAAAGTGCCGCCTTAAAATTTAACAATATCAAATGTTACCTCAGTGAAAAACTGCATGTTAATTCATGAAATCTTTATTTAATATACCTTTATTTGTAGAGCACTTTTCGATACAAGTAACAAAGTGCTTCACAAGAACAATAAAAACACAATAAAAGCTAAGAAGCAATAAAAGCAGAGAGGTAAAACATTAAAGATTTAAATAAATTCACAAAATAAAAGCTTTACGATAAGTGTGTCTTGAGTAGTGAAAATAAAATAAGGGACTGACTCTGCAAGTCTGATTTCCTCTGGCAGGCTGTTCCACAGTCGGGGGGCTCTGACAGCAGTAGTAAGCTAAACGTTGTAGTGAGTGAAACATGCAATAGTTCTCATAAACCTAGGGAATAAAGGTTTATGGATCCAGTGATCTCACCTGGAACAGACTGAACTCCGCAATGGAAGTCTGCGACTGTGCCGGTGTTATAAAGTTAGCGTTGGTCTGCTGCTGCTATTTCCTGTTTGTATTTCAAAGTAAGAGCCCCTTAAAGGGATATTTCAGTTTTTTTGAAGTGGGGTCGTATGAGTTACAGTACACTAGTGCTCCTGTTAGCCACAAGAGAGCTCTTCCCCTTTAATGAGAAAATTCCCAGAGGACCGGCAAGTAAGCTAGGCTATTTTCTCTGCTGACGGGGCCTCCTATTTTGCGTAATTTCGCCAAAGGTAAGAAAATATGGTCCAGGCACTCATCACGGTGCAAATGCATGCACCAGTAAAAAAAAAATGGAGCTACTCAGTTTGCCGTCAGAAACCCCCTTTCTCTTGGCACTATTTTCGGACGCACCTCGCAGACCGGTGTTCTTCCGCTACTTGAGCACGGATACACGACGATCAGATGTTTGGATCAACAAGCACGTAGCATTTTTAGCAGACACTTTTAGGAACAAAAACTACAAACTGCAGAAATGAGTGATTCTGACATCGACGATGACATGCCGTTTACTGTGGACACGAGGATTTCTCAATGAACCAGAGTTTACAGAGGAAGAACTCCAGATGCAGACCCAAGGTACCAACGAAGAAGAGAGGGGAGAAAGTTCTGTGCTAACGAGTGAGCAGGGGAGATCCCACGTTACCTGGTGGTGCCGGTGTGTAAACTGTGAGCCCATGCCTACGTACCCAGAGAGCTTCTGCTGTCAGGAGAGGGACGTAGTGACAACTTCAGGACCTTTCTGAATCAGAGGATACCAGCGGCTCACATACAGATCCAGTCTGCATCACTCATTTAAAAAAAACTGAAATAACCCATTAATTGAACGAACATGGTACAATCAGATATAGGTTTTTGGTTTTGTTTTTCCGCTTCATCACAGAACAGCGGGTAGCGACATTGATCGACAGCATGAAGACCCAATGAAATTTGGGGGGGCACATGGGGGGGCCAATCAGATCGCAGGGGGGGCGGGTGCCCCCTGTGCCCCCACGGAAGATCCGCCACTGGACTGCATAAACAAAGCCTGAGCCGGGAGAGGTTTAGAAAGTGACCAGTCTGTAAACGTGTTTGTTTCTGTTGTAAAGTTTGACGTTATAATCAGGGGCCAAATGGAGAGTGACTCACTTTCAGAGCCAGCCTCAAGTGGACACTTGAGGAACTGCAGTTTTTTGCTCATCAGCACTGCATGCTTCATTTTTTTTTACCTTCACTAACATTTACTTTTCTCTGTCTCGACCTTTGACCTGCAGCAGTGTAGCAGTGAACCTGAGGCTGCTGGTTTATCGATACGGCATGAAGAATTCAGGCACTGAAGAAAAGTGGAACGTAATGTTCCAGAGGTACAAAACCTCGACTCTGGCTCAGGAGAAGGACAAGCTGCTCTACGGACTGGCCTCTGTGAACAACGTGGATCTCCTCTACAAGTAAAACCCGCCTCCCTCTGTCACTGTCTCACCTGCTGCAGCTTGAGACGTCATTCAGAGAGGATGACCTGCGTTCTCTCCAACAGGCTGCTGGAGGCTTCCAAAGATGAGACCGTGGTGAGGAGTCAGGATCTGTTCACTGTGGTTCGGTATGTGTCCCTAAACCCAGTGGGCCAAAGCATGGCCTGGGACTGGACCACACTCAACTGGGACTACCTTGTTAACAGGTGAGTGCACGGAGACAGACAAAGCAGTGAGCAGTGGTGTGTGCTGCATTCTCCAAAATATACAAAATAATAATAATAATAATAATGATGATGATGATGATGATAATACTACTACTACTACTACTACTACTACTACTGATGATGATGATGATGATAATACTACTACTACTACTACTACTACTACTACTACTACTACTACTAATAATAATAATAACAATATAATAATAAGAATAACAGTAATAATAATGATGATAATAACAGTAATAATAATGATGATAAGAATAAGAATAAGAATAAGGATATAATAATAAGAATAACTAATAATAATGATTATAATAAGAATAATAATAATAAGAATAACAGTAATAATAATAATAATAATTATAGTGATAACAATAATAACAATAATAATAATAATAATAATAATAATTGTGATAACAATAATACTGCTACTACTACTAATAATAATGATAATATAATATAATGATAAGAATAACAGTAATAATAATACAAATAATAATGATAATAATAATAATGATAACAATATAATAAGAATAACAGTAATAATAATAATAATAATAATAATATATTAATAATGATTAAAAAAATACAAATAATAATAATGAATACATAAATGAGAAACGCATCACGTTGCTCTGAACTCTTAGCACCCGTGCACACAGACTTTTACCATCACCTGTCGTGAAGAACAGAAGTAATCTATGAATGATATTGTATTATTGCACTGAAAGAGGGATCAGAAACTCCGAGCAACACTAGGTTTTATCTCTCACAATCTAACCACGTTACCGACTCTTTCCATAAAATCCCTCCAGCTATTGGTTTATTGGGTAATTACCGCGCTGTGGGGTCAGCTGTAACATGCACAGGATCATCATGTGATACTTAGCTGATAAGGATCAAGGTTGTTCAGCTGATAAGAAGACACAACTCTTCAAAAACAAGAGGATTTAATGCTGATAAGAGAACGAGAGGCAGAGCGGAGAGTCTCATAAACTGGGTCTATCTCGAAACAGGATTCAAGTCGTCCTCACACATGAGCCAAACATTTAAGATAAGCTGTAGCCTAGAGTTTTACCATCCTTCACCTAACTCCTTTAAAGTCTTTAAATAAAGGCCGGCGGTAAAGTGCTTTGTGGATCATCATAAACCCTTTTCTTCCACAGGTACACCATCAATGACCGGAACCTCGGGCGTCTCTTGGGTCGAATCTCTACCAGCTACAACACAGAGCTGCAGCTGTGGAAGGTAAGAGCTGGACTTTGCTTCTACTTCCTACTTTAGTCTATCTTTCTTTAAAAGTGCAGTTTGTTGAGTTCAGCTTCACTTCCTCTACATCTCCTTCAGAAGAAATGGAAGAACATGAAATCAAATCAGACTGTGAGAGGCCCGGAGTAATGTTTACCTCATGATTGTGGACAAAGCAACGGCGTTCTACACTAACCTGACAGTGTTTTCATTTAAATCAGTGCAACATGTAAACAGAAGGATGCTCACGCTGTGACTATTCCACCTCAGATGTTTTCAGTCGTGCCGTTACGTGCTCACATCCTGACATCCGCTCACCTCGATGTCATGTGAACTTATGTGTGTTCACGGCTCACATCTGTCCGTGCATTATTATAAAGATCCATCAGAACGAATCAATCCCCAACAAAATGAAATCCACATCTCTGCTGTCAGCTCTGTGCTCAGCACTAACAGAGAGCTTAAAGGGATATTTCAGTTTTGTTGAAGTGGGGTCGTATGAGTTACATTATACCTAGTGCTCCTGTTAGCCACAATGAGTGCCGGTGAGCTCTTCCCCTTTTAATGAGAAAATTCCCAGAGGACCGGCAGACAAGCTAGGCTATTTTCTCTGCGGACGGGGTCGCCTATTTCGGGTAATTTCGCCAAAGTTAAGACAATATGGTCGAGGCACTCATCACGGTGCAAATGCATGCACCGGTAAAAAAATTGGAGCTATTCAGTTTGCCGTCAGAAACCCTCTTTGTTTAGGCACTTTTTTCAGACGCACCTCGCAGACCGGTGTTCTGCCGCTGCATGAGCATGGATACACGCCGATCAGCTGTTTGGATCAACAAGCAAATAGCAGGATCAAGTAGCGATATCTGTCTTTAGAGTGAATTAAACTCACTTTTCTGCACATTTAAAAGATGGGACGTACCTGTCTTTATCCCGGCTGTTCAAACAAGCAAACCTCATGTAAGGCAGGGAACTCTAGATGATGAGTGATGCAGACTGGAGACGTACAGTTGTGCTCATAAGTTTACATACCCTGTCAGAATTTATGGTTTCTTGGGTAGTTTCTGTTGTCTTTATGATATAAAAAGAGTAAACACAGTTGTTTGATAATAATTTGCTTCACCCAACCACTAACCATGAGTGAAAAAAAGTTCTTCTCTTATCTTTCATATTCTCTGAAAAATGCCCCCCAAGAAATCACAAATTCTTCCAGGGTATGTAAACTTATGAGCACAACTGTATGTGAGCCGCTGGTATCCTCTGATTCAGAAAGGTCCTGAAGTATTGTTGTCACTAAGTCCCACTCCTGACCGCAGAAGCTCTCTTGGTTCGTTGGCATGGGCTCACAGTTTACACACCGGCACCACCAGGTAACGTGGGATCTCTCCTGCTCACTCGTTAGCACAGAACTTTCTCCCCTCTCTTCTTCGTTGGTACGTTGGGTCTGCATCTGGAGTTCTTCCTCTGTAAACTCTGGTTCATAGAGAAATCCTCTTGTGTCCACAGTAAACGGCATGTCATCGTCGATGTCAGAATCACTCATTTCTGCAGTTTGTAGTTTTTGTTCACTCTAAAAGTGTCTGCTAAAAATGCTACGTGCTTGTTGATCCAAACATCTGACCGGCGTGTATCCGTGCTCATGCAGCAGAAGAACACCGGTTTGCGAGGTGCGTCCCAAAATAGTGACAAAACAAAGAAAAACAGCAAACTGAATAGCTCTAATTTTTACCAGTGCATGCATTTGCACTGTGATGAGTGCCTGGACCATATTTTCTTAACTTTGGTGAAATTACGCGAAATAGGCGTCCCTGTACGCAGAGAAAATATCCTAGCTTGCCTCTCAGTCCTCTGGGAATTTTCTCATTAAAGAGGAAGAGCTCACCGGCACTCATTGTGGCTAAAACAGCGCATCCATTTCAAGATCCTGCTCACCACGTACAAATCCCTCAATAACCTGGCCCCCCCCATACCTCACTGACCTTCTCCATTACTACCACCCCTCCCGCCGCCTCCGATCCTCTGACTCCAACCTCCTCACTCCCATCACTAAATCCAAGCACCGTACCTTGGGGGACCGGGCCTTTGCCATAGCCGCCCCCACCCTCTGTAACTCTCTCCCCCCACACATCCGTGCTTCTGACTCACTTCATTCATTTAAGAAACAGTTAAAAACTTACCTTTTCAAACAGGCATTCCCCTCACATTAATTTTTCCACCTCTTCCCTTGTCGTCTGCTTGTCTTGTATGTCTTTATTTGTATTTATTTATTTATTGTCTCTCTTTTAAAGCGTCTTTGAGTTATTTAAAAGCGCTATATAAAACTTAGGTATTATTATTATTATTATTAACAGGAGCAATAGTGTACTGTAACTCATACAACCCCTGAAATATCCCTTTAACTCTGCTCCCGAGGTGTCTTCTCTCCTCTTTTAAAGTTAACAGTTTCTGGTCATATTTTGTAGAAGATGATGTTAAAGACAAATATGGACTGCCAGTTGGCTTCTGTTGATGATTTGATGCACCTCCCTGCAGTGAAATAGAGATGTTTGTGTTTGTGTTTGCAGCTTTTTGTGTGACACGTTTGTCTCTGCTGCTCTTGCAGATGGAGCATTTCTTCAGTCTGACACCAGATGCAGGTGCAGGTCAGATGCCTCGGCAGCAGGCGCTGGAGACGGTGAGGAACAACATCGAATGGATCAGAGCGAACGAGAACGAGATCAGACGGTGGCTGGAGAACAACGTCGTCTAAACAGACGGTCACCTGAACTTCAACATGGACTTCTTACCTCTCAGCAGAGACAGGACGTGTGGCGGGGTTCTTGTTCAGGGCCGGAGGGGGGCGACTTGACTAAATCAAAGGAGGACTGTTGTTTTTTTTTTTAAACTTGGGCCTACTTTTTGTTTGTTTTGTGTTTTATAAACTTAAAAGAATCAAAAACTTTTGGAAAATTTCTTGTTTGCAGCAGTGAAACAGGCTGAACGGTTGTTTGTAGTCCTCATACCGGATCAAAGCTCAGATCAGATTATTTCTCCTTGTTTCCGACAGACGAGGTATAGGCTACAGTTTTCTGCAGACGGGGAATCTGACACATAATTTAGAAGTCTCCGACCCGAGCACTCACCTCGGTTTAGGTGCACAAGGAATCTGTCAGCTCTTCACTTTGACACCAGAAAGTCTGTTTTTGCAGACACAACACAGACGTGCTGTTCTGCCTGCAGCACACTAATCAACTGATTGGATCTTTGATACACGTGTCACTGATATATCGTGAGTTTTGACATGTTTGCATCATGTGAAGCCGGAAACGCCTACTATCACCCGACAGACACAGTGATGTGTGGAGTTTGTTTTCTCAGCTCAGTCTTCTCCTTCAGCCGCTCACACACTGTATGTTGATCATGTAAACATGTCATGCAGATCATGGGTCGTGACTCGATGCACACACTCCAGTGATGTACTGCACGTCTGCCTTTCTAACTGAGGCGCCGTGTTTTCACCGTTCATTCATTTCTGTTTATTTCTCATTGAATGCTGAACACCAGACGACTAATCGCCCCCTATAAATTCTTTAATGTATTTTAGTAAAAAACAACTGAAATGTAAATGTTATGTTGGTTTGAAGGAGTCACACATGCACAATTTGTGTTGGATTGAAATGCCTGTGACTCTCGGGTAAGCACTGAATCTGTGAATCTGAACACGGTGCGTTGAGACTGTCAGACTCACCTGTCTGTGTTCATCCTGATCTCACCTTGTTTTGTCTCTTTGATGTTATGAAGTTTTAATTTGAATGAATAAATGTGTACTTTAATAACTATGTGATTATTATCTTCATTAATACTAAAGTGGTGGTGTGCAGTGTAATGATGGATGCTGAGGTGCTTGTCTTTAAATTCAGTAATATACTGCCCCCTAGTGGCAAACTGCAGTCACTGCATAGGGTAAAATAAAAAGGCCACAACACTGACAGTCTCGAGGACTTCAGGGAGCGTTTCTTACGACTTTTGGAAAGTTATGAAATATTAGCAGTTATAATAACTTATTAATGGCCCTGTTTTTGCCTCATGCAAGTGAAGCAATGCCCTAAAAATCATGACTGAAGTCAGAGTCCTGGACCTGGTCACACATAACTGTAAAGGCTGATTTATACTTCTGCGTCTCCCCTACGCAGCAGGGGCTGACGCGGACATGAGCCCCACATACTTGTGCGTCGGTGTGTCCGTGTCGGGCAGCAATTCTCCGCCGAAACGCCTGAGGGCAGTGCGGTCTCTCTGATAGCCGGCCGCCTGCTTCCGGTCCCGCTACGATCTCTGTTTACTTTTCCACAGAGTTTCAGAGCGTGTTATGTTAATCTACAGCTGATACATGTTGCTGTTTATCATACAGACATGATTACATGAAGAATAGAGAGGAGGAGATGAAATACACGGCCGATGTGCGGCCTATGTCCGGGATCCCGGAAGTGCTGTAAATGCGGGAAACACAAAGCCGCCGAGCGGACCAATCACAGAGCTTGCGGTCCGCGTTGGCTCTACGGGGAGTTACATTTTGGAGGAGGTGCACGTCATCTACGTGCGTAGGCCTCGGCGTAGGTACGGGAGCTACGCGGACCCCCGGCGTAGGCTACGCCGTTGATTCGACGCAGAAGTATAAATCAGCCTTAAGGATTAGGTTTTGTGTTCTATGTGTTGTGTTAAGTCAGGGGTTCCCAAAGTGTGGGTCGGGACTCCCTGGGGGGCCGCGAGACACAAACGGGTGGGTCGTGAGATGTCTCCCAGAATGTTTTTCTTTTTAAAGTTATCTAAAAATAGTACATTTTACCCATTAAAGTAAAAATATGTGGACAAAAATAGTAGCTAAACTTGAAATAAAACCTTGAAAACAGAAAACTTAATGAGTTTTCTGCCTTTCTTTGTTGCCAGATGACTCCTAAGTTTAGGATTAGTGAACAGTTAATTATCAAAAGCACCAGTAGCAGTAGATGAATTCATAACGGCACAGGAAACACAGACACATGCTCATATAGGTAGGGTCATTTTCTGCAGACCAGCTAAATAAAGACCCATTAAATCCCTTTGAGGGACAGTGGGGGTCACGAGTCTTTGGCATCTATATTTTGGGGGTCACGTGCTGAAAAGTTTGGGTACCCCTGTGTTAAGTAAGTTATCTTTTATCCTTTTATGAAACACTCCTACCCTCTAAGTTTGGTGCTAATAGTCACATCTCAGTTTTGATGTTGCGGACCTTACAGCCCGCGTCGTGGCTGATGTCACTCCAAACCTTTCTGAGCCCCTTTAAACGTGCAGCTTCAAATGAACTCTCGGTGAGTTTAACTTCAGTCTTTAGAGAAAGATGAAACAAAGAGATTTTCTTTGTCAGTTTGTTATTGAAGTACGCAGCACACAAACAGTGACGACAGCAGCACAGCATGTGAGATTTACACAGTAAACGCCACGGTGCGATGCAAACTGAAAGAAAAACATTCATTCATGTTCTTACATCCTAACAGTCTCTATACACGGTTTAATGTTATATATCGATACACGGGACACTGAGGCAGCTTCACCTCACTGGGTCAGGGTTTGTTGGGAGGTGGTCATGGGAACCTGAGAGTTGATGGTGATTCGCTGCCTGGTTTGACACCGAATCATCCCGATGATGGCCCTCCTGAACCTGGAAGAGAAGAGATGTGTCTTTGAGTGCATCGTCCTCGTACAGCACTAAAACCAGACCTGTGCCCATGTGGAATAACATGCATTAGAACGGAGATAAAACTCACTTTTTGTTGGCGATGACGTAGATACAGGGGTTGTAGAAGGTGGAGGACTTAGCGAAGAGCGGAGCGATGATAGCCATGGGGGCGGGGATTTTCCTGGGGTCCCCAAAAGATGCCCAGAGGCACACTATGGAGTATGGAGACCAGGCCACCAGGAACATCACCACCATCACCACGGACATCTGCAGACCACGAACACAGCAGCACATACAGAGAGCATTACGTTCATGGGGACGTAAATTAAAGCATGAGATACAAGTCTCCATCATTCCTCTGTTTTCATTAACACTCTCTCCATCAGTCCAGGTTTTCAGTCAGTCCTCCATCATCCTCATCTTAGCTGCCCCTGTAGTCCTCAAAACCAGGAGAAGCTCCACAGATTTATAATCCAGAGAACACGAGATTGATCAGATTGATCATTCGTGCTGCTTTCAAGAAAGTCTGGAAATTAAAATGCTAATCTGCTTTCATGACACCGCGCTAAGAAGATGCGTCCCTCATGATCCTGCACAGATAGCTGCATTCGCACGCAGATCAATAAGGATAACTGAATCGTGTTCAGATTACCACTGATGGGAGCGAGGCTGTCCTCACGCTGGATTGTGTTCTGCCCACTGAAGCCAGCTGAGCTGAGCCAGATGGCAAAGCTCTCGATTTACCGTCCATCTACGTTCCAACCTTCACCTTTGGTCACGAGCTGTGGGTAGTGACCGAAAGAAGAAGATCGCAAATACAAGCGGCTGAAATGAGCTTTCTCCGCAGGGTGTCTGACATCCGGGAGTGGCTTAAAGTAGAGCCGCTGCTCCATCTCATCCAGAGGAGCCAGATGAGGTGGTGCCTCCCGCACGTCTCCCTGGGGAGGTGTTTCGGGGATGTCCATCTGAGAGGAGGCCACGGGGAAGACCCATGACATGCTGGAGAGATTATATCTCCCAGCTGTCCTGGGAACGCCTCAGTATCCTCCCAGAAGAGCTGGTGGAAGTGGCCGGGGAGGGGAGTGTCTGAGCTTCCCTGCTGAGACTGCTGAGACTGCTGCACCGTGACCCGGACCCGGATAGGTGGAAGAAGATGGAGGAAGATGGTGTTCTGCCCACTTTTCACATGCTGCAAACCGAAACCTGAACACTTTGTTTGGCACGGTGAGTTTTCATCAGGATGGGGATATTGAGAAGTAAAAATCAGGCTTTAAACACAGTTTCCAAAATGAACATCACACTGTAGAGGAGGACACTGAACACCTGAGACTGACACCATGTTGGGAAATGTTTGAGGTAATGAATCCAGAGAAAGGGAGGAACTATTTTTGGATTTCTTTTGCAAACACTGGAGTCGACTTTTGGACCTGAAAGGTTGCATCAGCTTGAAGACCTGGAGGCCGTATTACTTCCTGCATGGAGCATTAAGACATGACTACAGTGACCATTTGAGTGCTCAGTTCAGGTTTACCTTGGTGACATCCATCTGGTCCGACCAGTCGATGTTGATGCTGTCCAGACTGTTGCTGGCTTTGTACCTCTTCACGGTGGCTGTCACGTTGTAGTAGCAGTAGAACATGACGCAGAGAGGCAACACAAAGTTCACAGCAATCACCGCCATGGTGTACGAGACAAACGAGCTGTGGAGGAGAAGACAGAGTATTTAAACGTCTCGTCACTTTGAGATCATCAGCAGCAGCAGCTTTCTGTGAACTCACGCATCGTTCTGTCTCCAGTTGATGGTGCAAGTGGCTCCTGTGGGGTCAGGAGCGTAACCTGCCCAGCCCACTATCGGCATGGTGGACCAGAACACCGCGTTCAACCACGCTGCCAGAATAAGAAGGTTGTACGACCGCCCCGTCATTTTCTGCTCTGGAGGGAGAGAGAACACACGTTTCCACAAAACAAGCATCTTTACAGCTTTCTGAATACGGTGACAGCCACACTGATTTATTCATTTAGAATCTGCAAACAGTGTGAGATGATTCAGGAATCTCCAGAGAGGGGACATCATCCTCTTCTTGCATGGATACATCTCATAACCTTTTATAAATGTGTCTAAGATCAGCATTCATGCACACCTCTTCTACCGGATCACTGATTAAAGAAGTAAACAAAGGTGAGGAGGAGTGCTTCCTGTTTTATTTTGTAGACTAATTTCTCTGTGTGTTCAGTTTAGTTTTACGTCCTGTGTTTTCCCTCCGGTTTGATTGTCCACACCTGAGCCTTGTTGTTCTCACCTGTGTCTCATTACTCGTTACCCAGTGTGTGTATAGTCTTTGTGTTTCCTCCCTGTTCTTGTTGTTCTGGGGATTTTTGTTTTTTGTTTTTAAGTGAGTCTGCATTTTGTGTCCTCCTCCTTTTGGTGTTCTGACACTAATGCATCAATTCTTCATGAAATCCTCCTTTAGTGACGTGTTTATTCATTTACCGATGTCCGGTCTGCAGATGGTCAGGTAGCGATCGATGGCCACCACAGTCAGCAGACCGATACTGGCCATGCCAAAGAAGATGTTGAGAGCTGCGTAGATCTGGAGACAAGAAATACAACAGACTTCATGATTTAACAATAATTTAAAATAATCATGATATATTTGTATTTATATAGCAGCATTAAAAACAAGGGTTTACAAAGTGCTTTGACACTCAGTGAAAGAAATACAGAAGAATGATTGAAAGTGATCACAACATTAAAGCTCCTGTGAGCAAACATCGAGTCTAATCAGACTCTATGATTAATAATAATAATAATAATAATAATAATAATACATTTTATTTATATAACGCTTTTCACAGAACTCAGACAGAGACACAATAAAAGAAACAAATTAGAAACACTGGATATTGTTGCGGCAACACTGTCCAGAGTATGGGGGTGTGGCTGTCGAGCTACAGGTGGGCGGACCTTCCTGGTCACATGACCAATTTATCAATGAGACGGTGACGCTGTGGTCTTGATTAGCTCAGGCAGACACCTGCTAGAGAGGCGAGAAGAAAGAGACGCCGTTGTCAGAAGCCGTGGAAAGAGATTCTTGCGAAGTTTTCCCCTTTTCCGTTGAGTTTTGTCGTGTGTTATATATGTTAACTTGAATATGAACTGTCATCGGAAACCCTGAGGGGTACCGAGAAGGAAGCAGCGTGAGCTGGTCCCGGAGCCGTGAATGGTGTCCTGGAAAGAAGTCGGCACAGATAAGGTCCGCCTTTTCCCTTTGCCTTTTGCTCGACAGCCACCTGATTCCTTCTTTAGTATGGCACGGGCAGCCAACGCTTGGATGCCCTAGACCGAGCTCGTGCCAGGGTTGTGTTGCCGTGACAATATAAAAACATTAACAGTTAAAAGCGGTTCTGAAGAGGTGTGTTTTGAGCTGGGATTTGAATGTTTGTAGGTTGGTAGAGCTGCGTATGTGTTTGGGGAGGGAGTTCCAGAGGGCGGGGGCAGCAATGGAGTAAGTCCTGTCGCCCCAGGTTTGGTGCTTGGTCCTACAGGGTGGGGAGAGGAGGTTTTCATCAGAGGAGCGGAGAGCACAGGAGGGGTTGTGAGGGTGAAGCAGGTAGATAGATAGATAGATAGATCTTTAGTTGTCCTTAATAAGGAGATTTGTTGCCACCGTCTGTACAGGAATACATGTATGAACACAATAAACAATAAACATCCACCCAGCCTCACAGTAATGGTGCACCTCATCCCACATACTGTATATACACACCGAACACATATGAACACACTGGACACATATAAATTCACCGGACACATTACAGTGGCATTCTATTTAGCAGTGCTATGGCCGATGGGACGAAGATTCTGCCAAACCGGGCTCGCCTACAGTATGGGGATCTGTATCTGCGACCGGAGGGGAGTAGTGTGAAGACTGAGTAGAGGGGGTGTTGGGGGTCCAGTGTTATAGTCCGTGCTCTGCGTATGATGGCTCTGTTGTTGAGGTCAGACAGGTTGGGTGTGGGGGGGCGGATGATTTTGGTGGCAGTGTTCGTGGTGCGTATGAGTTTGTTTTTGTTGGAGACAAGTTGGAGGTCAGTGAGATAGGAGGGGGCCAGGTGATGGAGGGCTTTGTAAGTCAGGAGGAGGAGTTTGAAGTGAATGCGTTGGGGGACAGGAAGCCAGTGGAGGTTTTGGAGGACAGGGGTGATGTGATCTAGGGATTGGGAGTGAGTGAGTAGACGGGCAGCTGAGTTCTGGATGTACTGGAGTTTATTGTGGACTTTGGATGATGAGCCATATAAGATGCTGTTACAGTAGTCAATTCTGGAGGTGATGAAAGCATGGATCAGGGTTACAGCTGCAGCGATGGAGAGTAGTGGGCGGAGTCGGGCAATGTTTTTCAGGTGAAGGAAGGCGGTTTTGGTGATGTAAGTGACATGTTTTCCAAAGGTGAGGTTGGTGTCAAAAATTATACCCAGGTTTCGAATATAGTCAGAGTGGTGTTATCAAATGTGAGGGAGAAGTTTTGGGTGGCTGTGGTGAGGGATTTGGGGCCCATGATGATGATATCTGATTTGTCGCAGTTTAGTTGAAGGAAGTTTTTTTGCATCCAGGTTTTAATTTCGGTAAGACAGTCAGTGAGTGTGGTGAGGGTTGCGGAGGTGATGGATTTGGTGGAGATGTAAATTTGGACGTCGTCGGCATAACTGTGAAAATGGAAACCGGGTTTGCGTATGATGTGACCAAGGGGGAGCATGTAGAGGATAAATAGCAGAGGACCAATATGTGCTCGTTATATTCGAGAGAGCATTTCTTTGACCGGGTCGACCTCACCTCCTCACTGAGATAAAGGTTTTCTTTCCTCCACTGCAGAAAGTTGTTCCTAAATCCCTCCTGAGCTCCCACTTCTTGATCCAGTTCTTCAAACTTAGGCTGAGAGGATTCGTGAGTATACGGGGGGATGACAAAGCATGTACAGTGTCTTTACGTGGTGCACAGTAAAGAAAGAAAGCAGTGTGTGTTTGTGTTTCCAGGTTCCTCTCTGTAGATTAGAATCACATGGCTCAAACTTCTGTGCAACAACAGGGACTGAAGAAAAACCTCCTAATCTGCAGTAAGAATCCGAACACGCGGCCGGCTGCAGAGAAAGCGAACGTGCCTCAGCTGCTCAAAGGTTCAGTCTCGTGTGCGGCTCAGAGAGTGTCACGTTAGTTATTACGACATTTTGAAGGGTTTAGAAAACATGCAGGCTTCACTTCAACTCCACGTTATATGTGAAGGTAATGAATGCTCACTTTTTAAATAGGCGTTAAACTCTTGTGCGTTTTCAAACTGGAACCAGCTCAAATGTTCTTGTGGAAGTCGTTTACTTTAAGCAATAAATATATAACGTATGTTTTATCACATCTATTATGTACAGAAGAGGATTAGGGTCTTCAGACATTTGCCAGGCAACGTAGGCTATGTGTAGTTAATTTGTTCTTAGAGTTTTGGATTTGGAAGCGAACCCAGGTTTGAGAAGGCTCAGCTGATCTTTTTAAGAGTACTCTTTCTCCTTTAGAGCCATAACAGGTTCATGTCAAACCCTGCCCCCAAAAACCATCCAAAAGTAAGGTAGAGAGAGCTCACCGCCTCTTATCTGAACACTGGATTCAGAGCTGTGGGTCAATCATCAGTGAAATACATTTGATGGAGTTTAAATTCCTCCCACCTGACATCCTGTGTAGCCAAACTTCCAGCTGCCGTGTAGGTCAGACGCAGCAGACATGGGGTACCCGATACCTGCCACTCCGATGTCGGTGAGCGCCAGGTTGATGATGATGCAGTTGGTGGCAGTGCGGAGCTCCTTAAACTTCACAAACATGAGCAGCACCACGATGTTACTGGACAAACTGAGAATGCCTGAGAAGAGCAACACAGACAGGAAGAGCAGAGTCACTATGAGGGAGATCAGAGTCACACAAGCAGCACGAAACCCTGTTTCTATTTAAGACTGCTTCAGAGGAGACTCGGTCCACGCTGAAACCAATGTGCAAACCATTCCAGTCTGTCTCTGCAGCTGTCTGTCTCTGCAGCTGTCTCTGCAGCTGTCTGTCTCTGCAGCTGTCTCTGCAGCTGTATGTCGCTGCAGCTGTCTGTCTCTGCAGCTGTATGTCGCTGCAGCTGTCTGTCTCTGCAGCTGTATGTCGCGGCAGCTGTCTGTCTCTGCAGCTGTCTCTGCAGCTGTCTGTCTCTGCAGGTGTATTTCTCTGCAGCTGCATGTATCTGCGGCTGTATGTCTCTGCAGCTGTATGTCTCTGCAGCTGTATGTCTCTGCAGCTGTATGTCGCTGCAGCTGCATGTCTCTGCTGCTGTATGTCTCTGCAGCTGCATGTCTCTGCTGCTGTATGTCTCTGCAGCTGCATGTCTCTGCTGCTGTATGTCTCTGCAGCTGTATGTCTCTGCAGCTGCATGTCTCTGCAGCTGCATGTCTCTGCAGCTGTATGTCTCTGCAGCTGCATGTCTCTGCAGCTGCATGTCTCTGCAGCTGTATGTCTCTGCAGCTGCATGTCTCTGCTGCTGTATGTCTCTGCAGCTGCATGTCTCTGCTGCTGTATGTCTCTGCAGCTGTATGTCTCTGCAGCTGCATGTCTCTGCAGCTGCATGTCTCTGCAGCTGCATGTCTCTGCAGCTGTATGTCTCTGCAGCTGCATGTCACCGCCTCAGTCTGTGCTGACATGCTTCCCCTCACACTCTGGGCTCAGTGAGAAAATGAACTTCTAATATATGTCTCGATGATAAACAAAAGCATGTTTCATAAAGAGAAGATTCATCATTTGTTGCTTTCATGTTCTTCTTAACAAGCCTTCTTACTCCAACAGATGGCACCATGTGATCAGCCTTTACAAACAACAAACGCAGCCCCAATAAGCCGGTGAGAGAGTAAAAATGGCGTCACCGGTGTGGATGTTTTCACTGTTTCAGTGGTGAACACAACTGGAACTTACAAATCATACTGCAAGTATTCAGAGAGGAGGAAGGCATCCTCAAGGTTTAAAGCAAGTGATCTTTAAGTCACCTGACAGGTCGTCATCACTGCAACGGATTCTTTAAGAAACACGAAGCAGCAGTAGCCGCAGGTAGCATGAGCACCAATAAAACAAAGTGCCGATTCAACAGACACGTGAGAGCTGCAGAAATGTATCAGAGTCGACCCAGAGCTAAAGTTATGAAAGATAAATTCAGTGAATGCTGAGCACCTGATGATCACCTTCCTCCAGGTAGAGACCGAGGACTTCAGCAGCTCATATCTGGACCAGGATCCTGAGTCTCCTCTGCAGACTCTACCTCCCCTGTATGATGTGATCTCTTCACACACTCACAGTCTGATCCACAACAACGTCAGGGACATGAGTCTGACCACAGAAAGATGGACTTCTGACGTGAGTCCAGGAGGATGAACATGAAGGAGACGTTACTGCAGCTCAGGAGAGATCCGGTTCACAGAGACTGAACACATGAAGAGTCAGAGCTGAGATTTGTGTCTGTGTGTTTACTACAGAGACTTCAGTTTGCTCAATAATTCTCAGCCTTTCTTACTCTCAGGTAAACCAGATGTAATGCCAGTAAATTCACCTGCAGGAGCACAGAATAGCCGTATATTGTTGCTTCTCTCGTGTACATGATTGGTGAGAAATACAGAATGAAATTAATCTTGAGATTTCTCTTTATCCCAGCTGACACTGAATTATCAAACTCAGGTAGATCTCCTCTTCTGCTCCTACGACAGGTCAAACCTGAGCTGTGAGAAACTTCTGTGAATCAGATAACTGTTGACTCATGGTGATTCTTTGTCGCGAGGCTCGGAGGCTTGAGTTTGTCATCATGTCCAGAAGTGATCAGATATGAAACTTAAACTCTTTTGGTGCCGGTTCAGCTCAGGGGTTAATTCTCCTGCATGTCATCCTCCTCTCTCTTCATCCAAGCATGTCCTGTCCCTCTCACCTGTTTGCATCACAAGCTCCTCCCACCCTGTCACTGGCATCACAGAGCTCCGCCTCCTGTCGTTCAAGAGCAAGTAGCTAGCTGGTTAGCATCACTTCAATTAATAACCACATTATAAAGATATTTTTTTGAAAGATCATTTTAAGTTTCAAGCGTCTGTCTTTTTTAACATTTGTTCAGCTTGCTTTTGAGTTGAAACCAACTGTGATTAATCGTGTATTACTCGGCAGCTTGAGAGTCCGTTTCCTCGTCTGAGTTGGCGAGCAAAGAATGACATGTTGGGCTGCAAAGGACGCTCCTGATGCATCCTCCGCAGAAAACAGGACGTATTTGTAAGACGCATTTAAAGGAGCTTCAAACATGGAACAGCCTTCGACACGGCGACATAATCCATCTTCAAGTGTGCCCTTTGAAGGATCCAGCCTCTGAATTACTGAGCAGTGGTCTCTTTGCAGCATCACACACAGGAGTGGAAAGTTCAGCAGTTATTTTCCACATAATCTCATGAAATAAGCTGTAATGATAGTTGGACTTGGTCTTTACAGTAACTGTTGGCTCTCTAGTGGTGGTTAGAAATCTCACTGTAAGATTTGTTGAGTTAAGCAGTTCTTGATTCTTGTGTCTAATAAAATGCCATTGTTGCTTTATTTCTCCACACAAGCCTCAGCAGGACAACACAAAGCAGAAAATCCCTCCATCCACACAGATCATTCACAATCCATCTACGACACCACAGACTCGTGTCTCTGTTACCTGCAGTGAGGAGATATCCAGCCACGATGTTGTGCTCCATTTGGGTGAAAGCACTTTTTCCCCCGTAAGGTGCATCCGAAATATTGACCCCAGAGTCGATCCCCATTTTCTCACGCAGCTAGAAGATAAACAGAAATGACCGTAAAGAGAAAAGACTGAAGAAGTGAAGAAAAAAAGAGAAAATCAGACAGAAAAAGAGAAGTAGAGAGTCTGAGCTTCAAAATGTGCCTCTAACTAAAACCTGTAGGGTGTTGTTGTTGAAAGATGGTGGTGGTGGTGGTGGGGGGTGAATGTGGGGGTGTAGGGTGAAGGGGATTATTACATACCACTGCTCCCCCGTCCACAGTTATTAGGAGGTATTCTGTACGAAACGTGGGCTGCAGCCCCGAGGATTAACACTCACGTGGAGTTTGCTGCAGGTCGGCCTCTCACCAATAAGCTTTGACATTACAAAACTGAAGTTGTTTAATGCCTGGACCTCAGACTGAACGCTGTTTACCACACAGAGGGTACATACTGTTGATGCAGCTAAGGCTGATTTACTGAGAGAGGGTCAAAGTGTGACAACAAGGTGCAAAGAGAGTCAAGGAACCATTTATTGATTTATATTACACTGTAGGTCTCAGCAAATGTGTGTCTAACATGAGTCTGTTTCTGCTGGAGGGTTCTGCCTGTTAAAGGAAAGATAGAGTGAAAGCATGAAGACAGTAGATAAACATATTGCCATCCCCTCTCGCTCCCTCAGGTCTTCCTCCTCCCTCCACCTCTCTGTGCCCTCTGCCCGTCTCAGCACCATGGGGGCAGAGCTTTCAGTCACTCAGCTCCTCAACTCTGGAACTCACTCCCACCAGACATCCGAAACTCTGACTCACTACCCCTCTTCAAATCAAAACTCAAAACCCATCTGTTTTAAACTGCATTCTCTGAGTAATTTATCTGCTTCATTTTAACTGTGTTACTCTGCTTGATATTTTTTATTTATTTTATTGTGTTCTTTTGTTTATTGTGGTTTAATCTTTCTTTAAGGTGACATTGAGTGTTGAGAAAGGTGCTTTTAAATAAAATGTACATCACACACATCATTCAAATTATTCTACAATCCCATTCATTGCATTTGCATTATTTTGTGCATTTGTTGCTTCTGTATGAACTGTTTTGTAACCTGTTTGTCCTGGTTTTCATTGTCCTTTATCTTCTACCTTAGTAATCCATGGTTCACTAACACATTAAAGCTGCTGTGAGGAACTTTTGATTCATATCAATTTTGGCATCCCCTTGTGGACAAAGTGATACCTCTTATCCATGGCCGTGGGAAATAGGGGTGCTGAGGGTGCTGCAGCACCCACTGTTGGAAAAGGCATCACACATTTTTTTCTGGATTCATAAATAAGTTTAAATAAATACATTAATTAACATAATAAATCAGTTTTTTTTTCATTGTATTATTTTCTGAAAATGTAATGCCTGAGGCAGATTTGAAAAATAATTATAGCAATTTTAAATAATTATTCATTTTAAAATAACCCGAAGCCTGGGCCCTGTGTGTGTGCCTGCTTGAAAACTAAATGTATTTGGATAAGTTCTGTTCAATATGCTTTACTGCCTTTTGGACCTGTTTTACCAGTTTGGCTTGTGTGCTCTTTGCGGTACAACGGGGTATGGAAGTTGCAATTTGTGAATTTATAATGAAAAGTTATCTTGAAAGCTTGTATTCAAACCAGATAAATAAAAATAAAATGTATGTGCGCTATAGCCTATCAGTTGCACAAGTAACCTAAATGCAAAAAGAAAAAAAAATTGCACATCTTACTACAGCACCCCCAACTTAAAGCCACTTCCCACGGCTCTGCTCTTATCTCCTGTTCCATACACGAAAAAGTAGTGTTTTAAACAAAAACTCACCCTAATGTCTTTTAACAGCCAGATTTATCACTCAATGTGATTATTTGCCATTTAAAGCCAAATGTCAATCATGTGGTCTGACACCTAACCCCTCTGAGTGGTTTAAGGCATTCAAAATGACAACAGAGAAGGTATCAGTGTTCTTGTTCATGGTCCTCTTTGCTTTTGAAGGTCATAAAGAGGCATCAGTGTCTGTTTCAGTGTGTTTCTCAGCTGGTTAAAAACTCCTCACAGTGCCTTTAATAAGAGAACATTAGTTGTATTCTGAGTGTGAAACCAGATGGATGAAGATTTACTCACAGTTCACAATCAGCTTACCTGTGTTTGATTTATTTCAACAGTGTCTGAATGGATAAACTCCCACAGCAGTAAATTGGCCTACATGCAGTTACATCCTCATGCCAGCAGGTGTTGCTGTTTGACTCGCTGCTGATTCAACAACAGGAAGTGACCTCACAGCTAACGTTACGAAAGCTTCTCTAAAGGACAGAAGAAGAAGAAGAAGAAGAAGTCAAACATGTCTGGACTCCTGAGGACCATCGCGACCCGCGCGACCTGCGCTGCCCCTTCCCTGCGACCACAGACCGTCATGCAGAGGGCCAGCATCTACTCCAGACCGGCCAAGGGGAAGGTCGGAGCCGTGGTGAGTCTGCTTGGATCCGGTACACCCTAAAAACCGACCCGGGTCAGGACTGCTAACGTTAGCTAACAGAGAGCTAGCCGTCCTTGGAGGTCAAAATAAATATAATGTCAGAGAGAATTCAAACTCGAGTTATAAAGAGGGTTCAGACTGCAGCTGTAAAGAGGGTCCTGGTTATAGACCCAGTTTACTTCAAGTAAATATAGTGGATTTGATAAGTGGGAGTCTCAGCTCATATTTACACTCACCCTCTATCACACTAGATGAAGCTATGCTAACACATGAAGCTAACATGACAGGTGAGTGCTCTGTGTCCTGAGGCATGAACACATTTACACCAGGTGAGATCAGGACAGGTGAGATCACTAAAGGTGTCAGAAGACCACTTTATGATGACTGTGATAAAAAGGGAGAACAATCCTGAGTCCTCCTAAATGTAATCTTTATGTTTTAAAGGTTCAGTGTCTATAATTTAGCAGCCTTAATATGAATAAATTACATTCTATTCTATTCTATTCTAATATTCAATACTTTAGTTAACTTAGACTGAGCCTGTTATATTTACATAAGAAGAGGGACCCCCTCCATGGAGGCTGCCATCTTGCTCTGCAACATTATGTAGAGCAGCACAGAAGGAACAAAGTTTACACCATGCACATTGTTTATAAAGATAACTTGATAAAGGAAGGATCATACTTATAAGATAAGATCAGATAAGATATTACTTTATTAATCCCCCAGGGGGGAAATTCAGTTGTTACAGCAACCCAGACAGAAGTACAATCAAGAAGAAGTTTCAATAAGTAAAATGAAACGACATAAAATAAAAATAAGTTAAAAAATAAATAAAGATAAAATAAAAATAAGTAAAAATTAAATTAAATAAAAATAGATAAATAAAGATAGAATACAATTTAGATATATACAATGTTACGAATTGAATTAAATTAAATAGAAAAATTACAGGCAGTATTAAAAAATTTCAGTAGTGACAGGTTGACATGGTGTGATTATGGTTGGTAATGACAAATTAAGCAATAAATAAAAATAATATGGGTATGTAATATGACCGTGAGTTGTAGTTACAATAATAATGTAATATAACATACTATAATATAGCAAGATAATTATATAATATAATATATTATGCATTATAATGCCAGCAGCAGTCAAGAGAGTCAGTTTGGGATGAGATGATGGAGTGTGACAGACGATGCAGGGATGGTATGGATCTGTTCATGGGGGGCGGGGTGTTGTCAGTGGTCAGCATGGTGCAGTCTGTGGCCTCCATTACTGTTCAACAGTCTGATGGCGGTGGGCACAAAGGAGCGCCTGAAGCGTTCAGTCTTGCACCGTGGTGGAATGATGCGCTGACTGAACGAGCTCCCTGAACTCATGCATTTTTTTTACAAGTTGTATTGTTTTTATCACAGGTCTGATGATTATTTCACAGGTAAGAAAAGGTGAAGGAGAATCCACTCTGGGTTATAAAGTGATGAACACATTAATACATCAGTTATTGTGTAGTTAAGCATATTATGGTGATTCTCTAAATGCACCTGATTAAAAGTTCTTCTTTCTCACATGTAAATCACCTGGGTCCTTTTCTCTCATCTGTCTTTTCTCCTAGAATAACCTGTTAGCATATTCAGTATAGCTCTGACTATATATCACATGAACTAGATAATAAATAAGATGAAATAAGACTCAGTTAAAAGTACGATTTCAAGGTCGGTCTAGAGTGTGCTTTTAAAAATGTGTATGCTCTGTGCAGCCCTGAGGCTGTGAAGATGCTGATTGGCCGTCAGCTGACTGAATCTCTCCGTCTCTCCTCCAGGAAACTGCGATTGGGATCAGCATGTTCTCCCTGGCTATCCTGGGACCAGCCGGGTGGATTCTATCTCACCTGGAGGAGTACAAGACGAAAGAGTAATGTGGACATTTTAGCAGTCTCTTACCTGGTGCGTCCAGCATCCAGTCTCCAGTGACAACCTGGGACCATCATCATCTACATTTCCCTCCCTCCGCTGGCAGAGAAGTTCCCCCTCCTCTCCTCTACCTCTCTGATGGCTCCACTCCACATCCCAAAGGGAGCAGCTGTTTCAAAAATACTGACTTATACACCTTGAATATATTTAGTATTGTACTGTACAACTTTCCTCTCCAGGATGATGTTACAAGATTAAATTTTAAACACAACCCGCTGCCTGTGATGTGTGTTTCCTCCCTTTTGAAAAGGCTCTTTGTTGAAACATTAGACTGTTGTTGTGTTGAACAGATTGGATGTTGTCATGTTTCCCCTGCAGCCAGAGAACTCTGATGATTGCGAGGAGAGCTCAGGATCATTTCTGCTGACAGAAGGAATGACAGTGAAGACAAAACCAAACAGGGAACATGTCTGATAATCAGTCATGTGATTTTTCTGGATTAATCCAAATTACTGGTAGACAGTTATCTATTCAACATGTTGACTGTGATCCTAAATATGTAGGATTGTTTAGTTTTAGTGCAGTTGACACATTGACAGTGGCGGAGCCAGACAGTTTTGACTTGGGTGGCCAAACTGGGGCACTGACTGTTGAAGGGGTGGCCAGGCGTGGAAAGAGCTTACCCCAAACCTAAGAGGGTTACTTCCAATAATCACATCTACTTTAACTTCTTTTATAAAATCATTTTTAAGATATTACATTTTTGTAGATTTCTAACATTGACATAAAAAATGTAACAGTACAGAGTGTCAACATTTAAATCTGCTGAACTGAACTCTTTAAGGACTCAAAATGAGGATGATTGTCCAAAGTCAAAGCATCAACAAAAATAATATTCAAATGCAAAGAAACTGTCTCTGCAGCTTGTTGAAACCATAGACTGTATAAAATATGGACGCAGTATCCGTGACGTCACCCATCTGTTCCTGAGAGCTGTTTTGAAGCAAATCGACGGCAGCAGCCATATTGGTAATGCGGAACTCAGCTAGGCAGAGTGTGACGTAGTGTGAGTCTCTTAGCCAGTGGCTGTGTGTTCCCGACCGGGAGTCACGTCAGTCATATCCTTATTTGGGCAAAACTCGTAATCTTAATATCTTCTGAACCGTCACGTTAGAAAATAATTCACCCCCCGTACAGTGTGTGCCATTAGAGAGATTAGCTTTGTAGGGCCAAGCCGGTTTTTGAACCAGGCTGTAAACATGTTTATTAATGCTAAAAAGATCGTCTTTTTCCCATTCATATCTATGTGGTTTCCGGTGTTTCTGCAGCCAGCCTCAAGTGGATTTTCGATGTATTGCAGTTTATAGCACTTCCACATTGGCTTCATCGTTTGAGACTGGAGTTTGCCGCTTGGTTGAAACACAACAACACAGTAGCTGATTTCAATATAAGTAATGCCTCTGACATGGCAAATAGCCACTCATGTTTAAGAATTTCAGGGTGGCCAATCAGCTTTCAGAGGTGGCCATGGCCCCCCCTGGCTCCACCACTGACTGTAGATTTATTATTATATAAAGGTTAAGTGAGGAAGGGTTAGTTAAAGGTAAATCTACTGACTTTGTAGTTATTTGATATTAATAATGTCATTCTAATTCATGTAATGTGAATTCAGTCACTTTTTAGTACAAGTGTTCAGGGCTCTCAAGTTTAAACCCTTAAACTCAGATACAGGTTGTATTTTGTTCCTTTACCTTAAGTATGTTGACTTCCCTCTCTCTTACTCTCTCCCTAGCTCTTTATTTTTCTGAAAAGGTAGTCATTTTGTTCAGTAAATATTCTTCAAAATCAATCTATGTGATGACTGTACACATTTGATACGAGGCTCCAGCGTCTTCCAATCTGCGTCATGCACATCCTTTTCTTTGTGACGTATCGCTGCGTTGTTTACCCGGATACAGTGAAGCTATTTTTTGATTGGCTGTTGGGTAGCTCCATTTCTTTCCTGTTTCTGATGGTTCGTACAAGCTCCCTCTGAACTCTACAGGAAACCCACGATTCCTATCTGTTCCACAGTTTAAAGCAAAGCGGTGCAACTTGGTGGGCTTTGTCCTAGTAATTATTCTGCGTGAGAAATACAAAGTGTGGAGTGCGGGCGTGTGAACCATAGACTGTAAATAAAAAGGTGTGAACAGGTGGAAATGCGTGGATGTTTCACGCCCAATGTGTGAGACTTGAGAGCCCTGAGTTTTTAAACTTCACATATAAACCGTCATTATTACAGTTTCTAATAAAGTGAGTTATTTTTGTATGAATGCAGATCATCTCTATCACACCTTTACTATATAGTTACTGTCCTGCCTTACTCTTAGGACACAACATCATTTTACCATCCCTTTATATTTCTATTTAAATTACAGCAAGCTGTTGAAGAGAGACGCTCATTAACTGACCTCAGAGAGAGAGAGAGAGAGAGATAGACACAGAGAGAGAAAGATAGAGAGATAGACAGAGAGAGAGAAAGAGAGAGAGAGAGAAAGAGATACACACCCACATATAAACTTGGTTGATTTCCAGGAGGGAGGAGTCACACTGATAATGTGTTCTTGCTGTAGAAGAAGGGGAAGTTATCTGAGGTAAATAGTGTAGCCTCCATTTTTAGTCTGAGAGCAGAGCAGGAAACTGAAGTGTGGTGAGTGTTAATCCAACATTTGTCTCATTTCTCCTCTAAAGTCTCAGAGTAAGTTTTCTCTCTGTGAAATGGAAAGGAAAGAAACTTTCAATGACTCAGCAGTTAGATTGATAAGAGGACACAGTATGTGTGTGTGTGTGTGTGCGTGTGTGTGTAAGTAAGTGTATGTTATCTGAGTTCTGCATATGACACTTGAACAAACTGGTCTCTCCTGATTCTTGTGTGTTCCTTTCTGATTGTTTACTGTAAACCTCTTCAGACCAGACGGACTTCAGATCAGAACATGAGTGTTTGTTTAGAGCAGTGCTTCCCAAACTGGACCCTCAGACTCACAGTAAGAGAACTCATTTCAGCTCAGGTGTTAAGTAATGAAACATTTCTGCTCAGCTGTATTCGTGACCTGATGTGGAGTGATGAGTGAAACTTGTTGAATGCTCTCTGTCTCTCTCAGTCTGTGGCAGCTGTCTATCAGCCAGAGAGGCTGAGGTCTAATCTATGAGGACGCGTACTAACTGTTATAGTTCTCACTCTGCACAGCAGCGTCTGTGTCTTTAGAGCCTCTTGACAGGGTTAGTGTTGTTGTGAATGAGGGTTGACGATTCAACATGTATTAAACATGAATAAGTTCTCAGTTCATATTCAGAATGTCACTTTGGGCTCATTGAATCATTGAAATTCACAGATGTAAGTATCTGATGTCATATTTGAAGGAGCATAATAAAGGAAAATACTGTAACGTTTATTATGAGCAGGAATATCAGCACTCAAATGAGAGCTTCTCAGTCTCACAGATTTAGTTCTAACTGGAGAACCAGAATCTTCTTGAAACCTGTGCAGGTGGGTCTGAAGAGTAGATTTCTTTGTACACATGTTGGAGAATGAGGCCCTTACCCAGAGGAAAATTTTACTGCTCAAAGCTTTCTCTTCTTAGTCTCTGGATACAATATTGAGATTCTCACTTCAGCCTCATTCAAGTTTCAAATTGTTCTCATTCGTTTCTCCTAAAATTCACTAGGAGAAATAGTTGAGACCATTACATGAGTCTTATTTGAGACTTAAATGAGAGATCTCATTAATGGCTAATTTTCTTCTCTTTTTTTTAAATAGATTTTTGGCCTTTTGGCCTTTATTTGACAGGACAGCTGAAGAGACACAGGAAATGTGGGGAGTAGTGAGCGGGGGGAAGGCATGCAGGAAATGGTCGACCGTCTGGGAATCAAACCGGCGACCCCTACGACGAGGACTGTAGCCTCTGTATGTGGAGCGCTTAGTCCACTAGGCCACCAGACAATTGAGAGAGCTCCCTGATTTCTCCACCTGAGCTCAAAAGGAGTCACAAAACTTGAGAAATACCTGAGAATCATTTCAGATTTTGACGAGATCTCCTTTTGAACTGAAAGGGAGACTAAGCTGAGACTTTTTGCAACTTTTTTTCTGAAGGCAAGAATGAGAAACAGTAGACATAAGCTATAGTCTCATTTTGCTTTCAAACAGATCTCATTGTTGTCTAGGAGATATCAATGAAACACTTTTGAGATCTCCTCTCTAAATATATTTTCCTATGGGTAGGGTCCTGTACCCAGCGCTCTGTCTGTAAGAATGTAGGGCCAAAACCTGATGGCTTTACAAATCCAGCTGAACCCTCAGACACAAATTAGGACAACTAAGTAACCTCCCTCCGCTTCACGTCAGGGTCTTGTCCACCCTGAAGGGATTCTGTTTCACATAACCACCTGCTAACCGTACATTATCCAGCTTATAACCAAGGTACTAACTTAAGATACAAAGATGTTGGTAAAAGTGTTGATTAAAGATGATTTTATTGATTTAAATTATTGATGTCTACGGTTTTAAAAATAGTCCCAGTGATTCCCCGGCAGTCAGTGCTCCATGGCGATGGATTCTTCTCTGCCTGTTGAGGTGGATTTAACTTTAAACTGAACACTTCAATTCACAGTCAGGTCACGGTTATTTCTTCTTGTTCACATTACATTGACCATTTCCACTGACAGTGAAGTCAGACGGTCGGTAACCTGAAGTTTCTCTCACCTGCTCTGCTGTCATTGTTAAGATTGCTGGACAGGATCCAGTATGTAAACCATGTTTAACACAGTGATAAGTAAGAAAGCTGGGTAACATGAAGGACAGACTTTAAAGCTCTTTGTTATTAACTGCAGCAGTTTATTGAAGAGTATTATCCTTAGAGAATGTTTCAGAGATTTCTCTAAATCATGTTTGTGTTTGCAGATTTCAGTAAAACAGACGGAGAGCAGAGTCTCCTGGACCCAGCTGTCTGTCTCTGAAGAGTGACCGGTCCAAAGGTCATCCTCAACCTGGACCCTGTCAGACCACACATACTCCTGAACGTTTGTAGAAAATGTGAGGACAGCTGAAACCCCTGAAATCTCTGTGGGTTCATTTAGTTTGAAGCTCTGAAGTGAAACTAAAAGCAGTGTCTAACCTGTTGAAGAGAAACACTCAGAAACTGACTGCTGACACACACACACACACACACACACACACACACACACACACACACACACACACACGGCCAGCAAAGTCCCTGTAACAGGAGGAGGGAGGAGTTACACTGATCATGTGATTTCAGAGAAACGGGAGGGAGCTCTGAAAGTGAAACTGTTTATGTCAGTCTCCATTTTGAGTCCGAGAGCAGAACAGGAAACTGAAGTGTGGTGAGTGTTAATTCAACATTTGTCTCATTTCTCTTCTAAAGTCTCAGAGTAAGTTTTCTCTCTGTGAACTGGAAATAAAGAAAGTTTCACTGAACTCAGCAGTTACATTGATAAGAGGACACAGTGTGTGTGTGTGTGTGTGTGTGTGTGTGTGTGTGTGTGTGTGTGTGTGTGTGTGTGTGTGTGTGTGTGTGTGTGTGTGTGTGTGTGTTACTTCCTGTTCTCTTGGTGTGGCCCCCCGATTCCTGTGTTTGTTCCTCTCTCAGTGAGTGTTTGTGTTTAATCTCTCAGACTGACTTCAGACCAGAACATGAGCGTTCGTTTAGAGGAAGAGGAGGACAGAGCAGAGTCTCCTGGACCCAGCTGTGTGTCTCTGAAGAGTGACTGGTCTAAAGATAATCCTCCAGACATCAGTGATGAACCTGGACCCAGCTGTGTGTCTCTGAAGAGTGACTGGTCTAAAGATAATCCTCCAGACATCAGTGATGAACCTGGACCCAGCTGTGTGTCTCTGAAGAGTGACTGGTCTAAAGATAATCCTCCAGACATCAGTGATGAACCTGGACCCAGCTGTGTGTCTCTGAAGAGTGACTGGTCTAAAGATAATCCTCCAGACATCAGAAATGAACCTGGACCCTCAGACTCACAGTAAGAGAACTTATGGTCCCATCAGTTTCTAACCATGTGTTCTGTTGATTTAAATGTTTCTAGATTTAAATTTCTAAAAGTTGTGATTCAATCTAAGCAGAGTGAAACACACTTTAAAGTCTCTTTGGTAAAAACAGCAGCAGTTTAAGAGTTTATTGAAAAGTAGGGACGTCCTGATTGACTTTTTTGGCCCAGCGATCCGATTTTTTAATATTAAGCAGTGTCTCTCCTACCATTACACTTATGCAACCACATTATTTTATTTTTTTATTCTTCCCCCTAAAATATTTTCAATTGAATTGTTCATGTTATAGGTCACATTGAAGGTGGAAAAAGTTCTGACATGATTTATCTTGGTCTTAATTTTTTACATCACAAAACCTGGCATTTTAACAGGGGTGTATAGACTTTGTAGATAGATAGATAGATAGATAGATAGATAGATAGATAGATAGATAGATAGATAGATAGATGACAAGGAACACCATGACCCCTTCAAGTGTGTTTGTGGCAAAGTCTGTCTGCACCTATTGATACAGAGTCCTGATCCGATACTTGTGTCCAAACATAGACCTCCAGTCTTCAGTAATGAACCTGGACCCTCAGACTCACGGTAAGACTCTGAAGTTGTCTCCACATGTACTCCTGAACGTTTGTAGAAAATGTCCGGACAGCTGAAACCCCTGAAGTCTTTGTGGGTTGCTGGTTCTGGTCTGTCCCTCACAGTGGGGAGTCTTCCTGTCTGACAGGAGGAGAGGGACCTCAGTGAATCAGTCAGGGACATCAGCTCTCTTCAGATGAAGGTCTGGCTGTGAAGCAGCTGCAGAGCGTCAGACAGGGTGAGGTTTGTGTTTAGAACTAGTTCCAGGAAGGCCGGTCTGTGATTTCTGAAACAGTCAGAGAGGAAAAGCAGATGATTCACTTTGATGAAACTCGGAGGGTTCAAATCAAACAGACATCACAGACTGAAGGCTGAATTCAGACACAAAGGAACCAGACTTGAACTTCCCTCATGGTCTCATCTTCTGGATCCTGTTTGTTCAATCTTCATCTTTTTCAGCATCAGTCAACAAATCATTGAAATATAAGGACATGTCTTCACAGGGGGAGGAAGAGGAGTCCTGTCTCTGTGGACGAGCAGCCGTCCTGCTGTGCTGTGTGTCGGGACGTCCTGAAGGATCCAGTCTCTACCAGCTGTGGACACTGGTTCTGCAGAGAGTGCCTCACCTCATACTGGGACCAGTCTGGTTCACCAGGAGACTCTTCCTGTCCCAGATGTGGAAACAGATCCAGAACAGGACCTGGACCTGATACAGCCAGCCGGGCACAAAGTAAGACTGTCCCCCTGTGTGTTTCTGTGAACCGGTCTGAAAACAGCAGCTGTTGGTTCAACACGCTGACGTCATCCTGTCACACAGCACAAAGAGTTTTATGATCTTCATTTCAAACCCAGTGAAATGTAACCTGATGTTTTTTCTGCTGCAGCAGATCTCTGCTGTTTATTATTGGATCTGTGTTCTCCTTTCAGAGAGAACTCAAACCCAGAAGAGTTCATGTAGATCAGGTTTTGGGTTTATGAGGCGGCCCTCTGTCTTTACAGTCTCTGTGTTCTCTCTCTGCGTGTTGGTTCTGTTTGCACAGACGGACATAGAGAGCGATATGGACTCTGTGCAGATCTTTCTTATTGATCAGTTGATGAAAGCATCACTTCATCTTCAAACAGTCTTTGTTTCTCTCTCTCTCTGATTGGTCTTTTTAGAGCCTGGTGGTCTGCAGGAGGTTTTCAAGGAACACAAGATCAACCTGAGGAGGAGATGTGAACGTGTGACTGAAGGAAGTGATGAAACAGGAAGTAGAACCCTCCTCAACAGGATCTACACTGAGCTCTACATCACAGAGGGACAGAGTGAAGAGGTGAATACCCAACATGAGGTGAGAAAGCTGGAGACCGCCTTCATGAAGAAGATCCTCCAGGAAACTCCCATCAAGTGCCAGGACATCTTCAGAGCCTTACCTGGTCAACAGGAACCCATCAGAGTGGTTCTGACAAATGGCGTCGCTGGGATTGGAAAAACCTTCTCAGTGCAGAAGTTCACTCTGGACTGGGCAGAGGGCTTGGAGAATCAAGACCTCAGTCTGGTGGTTCTGCTTTCATTCAGGGAGCTGAACCTGTTCAGAGATGAGCGTTACAGTCTCCTCCAGCTGCTCCATGATTTCCATCCAACATTACAGAAGGTCTCAGCAGAGACGCTGGCTGTCTGTAAACTGGTGTTCATCTTAGACGGCCTGGACGAAAGCAAACTGTCTCTGGATTTCAACAACACTCAGGCTGTGTCTGACGTCACACAGAGCTCATCCATAAACCTGCTGTTAACAAACCTCATCCAGGGGAATCTGCTCCCCTCAGCTCTGATCTGGATCACTTCCCGACCCGCAGCAGCCAATCAGATCCCTCCTTCACACGTTGACAGGGTCACAGAAGTCCGAGGCTTCAGTGACGCCCAGAAGGAGGAGTACTTCAGGAGGAGGTTCAGTGATGAAGATCTGTCCAGCAGAATCATCTCACACATCAAGACCTCCAGGAGCCTCCACATCATGTGTCAGATCCCGGTCTTCTGCTGGATCACTGCTACAGTTCTGGAGCATATGATGAGCACAGAGCAGAGAGGAGAGCTGCCCAAGACCCTGACCGACATGTACTCATACTTCCTGCTGGTCCAGACCAAGAGGAAGAGGAAGAAGTATGCTGAGGGTCCTGAGACCAGTCCTCAGGAGCTGATGGAGGCTGACAGAGAAGTTCTTCTGAAGCTTGGCAGGCTGGCGTTTGAGCATCTGGAGGAAGGAAACATCATGTTCTACCAAGAAGACCTGGAGTGCTGTGGTCTGGATGTCACAGAGGCCTTGGTGTACTCAGGACTCTGTGCAGAGATCTTTAAAAGAGAGTGTGTGATCTTCCAGAAAACAGTCTACTACTTTGTTCATCTGAGCGTTCAGGAGTTTCTGGCTGCAGTCTACATGATCAACTGTTTCACAAGCAGGAACAAAGCAGCACTGAAGGAACAAGGCAGGAACAAAGCAGCAAGGAAGGAACAAGAAAGGAACAAAGCAGCACTGGAAGAACAAGACAGGAACACAGCAGCACTGGAGGCTTTTCGGTGGAAACAACACAAAGTTTCAACTTTTGAAGACCTCCTGAAGGGAGCTATGATGAAAGCTCTGATAAGTAGAAATGGTCACCTGGACCTGTTTGTCCGCTTCCTTCATGGACTCTCTCTGGAGTCAAACCAGAGACTCTTAGGAGGCCTGCTGGGTCACACAGACAACAGTCCAGAGATGATCCAAAGAGTCATCAACAACCTGAAGAAGATGAACGGTGATGAGATCTCTCCTGACAGAAGCATCAACATCTTCCACTGTCTGATGGAGATGAACGACCTCTCAGTCCATCAGGAGATCCAAGAGTTCCTGGAGTCAGAGAACAGATCAGAGAAGGAACTCTCTGAGATCCACTGCTCTGCTCTGGCCTACATGCTGCAGATGTCAGAGGAGGTTCTGGATGAGTTTGATCTGAATATGTACAAAACATCAGAGGGGGGACGACTGAGACTGATTCCAGCTGTGAGGAACTGCAGGAAGGCTGTGTAAGTTTATCTGAGATCAACATTATGAATCAGTGTGATATAATAGTTGAGATATAAAAATATACACACTCTGAAATCACTCTGACTCCTGAGATAGTGATCCACGTGTTTATTCAAAGATGATGTATTTTGTCCCTGATGTTTTTCAGGTGTTTCAGACTCTGTGATCTTTCTGTCACATTTTGTTTAAACAGGAAATGATCGACTCAAATATAACGTGTCCTCTCTCATTCAAACTCACTTCATTACAGGCTTTCAGACTGTGAGCTCTCAGAGACTCACTGTGAAGTTGTAGCCTCTGCTCTGAAGGCCAACCCCTCCCACCTGAGACACCTGGACATGAGTCACAACAACTACCTGTGGGATTCAGGAGTGAAGCTTCTGTCAGCTGGGCTGAAGAGTCCTCACTGCAGACTGGAGACTCTGAGGTCAGTTCACGGTCTGAAGCTCATTCTGGTTTTTGTTCAGGTTTTGTTCAAATCTTTTTCTGAGTTTAACATTTTTTGTTTGTACATTTTGTGAATTTTCCTGAAGCATAAAACTGAAAACAATGATCAGTGTGAATATTTTTCAGGAGTGCTGAATTCTTGGAATCAGGGAAAGTAGAGAGATGAAGAGTTTTTTAGGAGGCCTCAGACTCACGTTGAGTTCAGTCCCTCTCAGTAGATGAAGTCAGAACATCACTTGCTATGAATAACTCAGACTGCTGAAGCTTCTTATTAGTTTCAGTTAAAGTGATGAAGTCCTTTCTTGCAGTGTAGCTGTGTTAGAAAGAGAGCACTTCACACTCAGGATGGACAGGAGGAAGGGTTCCTGCCACTGATGGCTCTCTAAAGACAGATGGACTCCTACAGTGGGGCAAAAAAGTATTTAGTCAGCCACTGATTTTGCAAGTTCTCCCACTTAGAAAGATGAGAGATGTCTGTAATTTTCATCAGAGGTACACTTCAACTATGAGAGACAAAATGAGAAAAAAAAATGGTGGAAAATAAGTATTTGGTCACCCACAAACAAGCAAGATTTCTGTCTCTCACAGACCTGTAACTTCTTCTTTAAGAAGCTCTTCTGTCCTCCACTGGTTACCTGTATTAATGGCTCCTGTTTGAACTCGTTATCTGTATAAAAGACACCTGTCCACAGCCTCAAACAGTCGGACTCCAAACTCAACCATGGCCAAGACCAAAGAGCTGTCGAAGGACACCAGAAAGAAAATTGTGGACTTGCACCAGGCTGGGAAGAGTGAATCTACAATAGGCAAGCAGGTTGGTGTGAATAAATCAACTGTGGGAGCAATTGTAGGAAAATGGAAGACATACAAGACCATTGATAATCTCCCTCGATCTGGGGCCCCACGCAAGATCTCCTCCCGTGGGGTCAAAATGATCATGAGAACGATGAGCAAAAATCCCCGAACTACACGGAGGGACCTGATGAATGACCTGCAGAGAGCTGGGACCAAAGTAACAAAGGCTACCATCAGTAACACACTACGCCGAGAGGGACTCAAATCCTGCAGCGCCAGGCGTGTCCCCCTGCTTAAGCCAGTACATGTCCAGACCCGTCTGAAGTTTGCCAGAGAGCATACGGATGATCCAGAAGAGGATTGGGAGAATATCATGTGGTCAGATGAAACCAAAATAGAACTTTTTTGGTAAAAACTCAACTCGCCGTGTTTGGAGGAAGAAGAATGCTGAGTTGCATCCCAAGAACACCATACCTACTGTGAAGCATGGGGGTGGAAACCTCATGCTTTGGGGCTGTTTTTCTGCAAAGGGGACAGGACGACTGATCCGTGTTAAGGGAAGAATGAACGGGGCCAGGTATCGTGAGATTGTAAGCCAAAACCTCCTTCCATCAGTGAGAGCATTGAAGATGGAACATGGCTGGGTCTTCCAGCATGACAATGATCCAAAACACATTGCTTGGGCAACAAAGGAGTGGCTCCTTAAAGAAGCATTTCAAGGTCCTGGAGTGGCCTAGCCAGTCTCCAGACCTCAACCCCATAGAATATTTGTGGAGGGAGTTGAAAGTCTGTGTTGCCAAGCGACAGCCCCAAAACATTACTGCTCTAGAGGAGATCTGCATGGAGGAATGGGCCAAAATACCAGCTACAGTGTGTGCAAACCTGTTGAAGACTTACAGGAAACGTTTGACCTCTGTCATTGCCAACAAAGGTTATGTTACAAAGTATTGAGTTGAACTTTTGTTATTGACCAAATACTTATTTTCCACCATAATTTACAAATAAATTCTTTAAAAATCCTACAATGTGATTTCCTGGATTTTTTTTTTCTCATTTTGTCTCTCATAGTTGAAGTGTACCTCTGATGAAAATAACAGACCTCTCTCATCTTTCTAAGTGGGAGAACTGGGTGACTAAATACTTTTTTGCCCCACTGTAAGTACCCAGGTATTTGGGATCAGGAGTTTCTCTTCAGGGACTCAAGGGTTCCTCCTGATCGTTGTTGAGTCTCCTGAGATCTAAAGAGCCCTGATGATCAGGCTCATTATTCGACTGATGTGTGAACAAAGCTTCACTTATACACAGCTTTAAAGTTTACACCCATGCTGTTTGTTTCTCAATGAAAAGTGTTAAAGCTGAAAGGCTTTATTTATTACACACACGCATGCACACATGCACACACACACGCACGCATGCACACACACACACACACACACACACACACACACACACACACACACACACACACACACTTCCTCATGTTGGCATGACATGAACAGGTGTATGAATGTTGTGTTGACATGAACAGGTGTATGAATGTTGTGGTGGCGTTTGGATGAAGTCTGTTGAAGGCTGACCTTATGATGATCCTCAATAACAGAATGACAAAGTCTCTGTATTTATTTTAGGACAAAGATCATTGATTAGGACGTTGTAATGTTGAGCTACACATTTAAAACATGAACACATCTGATGGGATAATAAATTAATTTTATCTTGTTTCATTTTTTATTCAGATTGAGGGGCTGCAGGTTGTCAGAGCTCACCTGTGCTTCTCTGGCCACTGCTCTGAAGTCCAACCCCTCCCATCTGAGAGAGCTGGACCTGAGTAGAAACAACCTGCAGGATTCAGGAGTGGATCATCTGTGTGGTTTTCTGGAGAGTCCACTCTGCAGCCTGGAGACTCTGAGGTCAGACACCAGGTTGACTTTAGTGCTGAGATGAATTTGATGTGAAAGTTGTGTTGACATTAAACTGCAGATATAATGCTGATATTCTACTGATCCACTCTGAGCATCTCAATGTTAAAGATAATTTTTCTTCTTCTGTGGTTTAGTCTGATGACAGAGGCAGAGCGATGTTGATCTTCAGATTTCAAACCTTAATATAGGAAGAAAAATCCCCCACTGGATAATTCCCTCATAGCCTCTGAATCAGCTGATGTTAGATGATATTCAGCATCATGTTTAATAACACATATAATGATCAATAAATCATCTCCACCTCAGCGATCAGACAGCGACACATTCATTCAGTGTTTAGTTTTTACAACATGTTGATGAAGCTCTGTGATGCTCAGAGTGACTTCAGATCTCAAACTGAAGTTGATTTGATTTCATGCCTCCACTTCTCCTCACAGAAACGCCTCTACATGTCTTTGGTTCATATTTTCCCACAATGCATCCTGACATTCAGCCTCTTTGTAAACTTTGTGATGTTGAATCTTAAATCAGTTTCAGAGGCTTTGATTTGTTTGGCTGCACAAAGTGAGTTTGCAAAGATGGAGGCACTGATGAAGCTGTCCGAGTTTAAGAGGAGAAGTTTCTCCATCTTTATTGAAGTAGAAGCTCGATGTCATTAACATGAAGATGTCTTAAAGGACACGTCCGTGTTTTTAAAGTGAGTCTCAGTATAATACTGGGGTTCATATGAACGTTCAGAGAGTTGTTGGTGTGTGTCATCATTCCTTCTGTCTTCACTGTCTGTGAAGCAGCCCCTTCAGAACCTGAATACAATGCAGGGTCACCCTGAAGCATGTGGGCCCATTTTAGGGTGTCCTTTTATTGGGATCAGACCAACACACACCTGAGTACTAACCCTGATATTTAAGCAGCATCTTGATACAGTAGACCTGTTAGGTGGAGGGAGGATCAGGTCTAAGAAGACGTGCTCACTAAAACAGATTCAAACACATTTATAATGACAGTTTGGAATCAAAGCCTCCAGGTTTCAATGAAAACTATCTGATATTTCACTTAAAGATGAACAGGTGTTGGGTTTATGTTTCTGTAACAGAGGGAGAAACATGAAGGAGAGGAGGATTTAAAAAGTCATGTTGTTCAGCAGTTTAATGTTTCTATGAAAAAGGAAAAGTAAAGAGAAAGTCCGTGGACTGGAATGTAACTCATCCTTCTTTGGGTAGTTATGTGAGTGCAGAGATTTAATTTCAGACTCTCTAAAGACCCAGAAACTGAAAGAAAAAAAATTATATAAATGTGAGCTTCTCCTTTTTTTTTTTTTAACTTCTTGAGAGTTTGTTAAGAATTGAAACCAACACAGTAGTTTAAGGTCATTAGTTAACTCAGTGAAAAGTCCAGCAGCCTTAGTACACCTTAAAAAAGAGCTACAGACGGGGTCCTCAGATCAGCTCTCAGTCCTCAGACTGTGGGTGTTTGCAGGCGGCAGCAGCAGCAGCAGCAGCAAAGAGGCCCAGAGGAGGTCAAGGTGGTTCATGAGCCTGGTGGGAAAGTTCAGTTTTTTCCTTTTCTATCCATGGATAGAGTCTGTGGTGGAAGGAGGTGGAGGGAGGCAAATGACTCAAGATGTTAAAGGACACTGTGGACCAAGGCACTAAATGAAATATGTAAAGAAATAAAGAAAAGAAAAGAAACAAAGGAGCCCACAGAGCCTGGGGAGCAACTCAAATCATATGAACACATTTCAGTCACACACTCATCTCTGGAGGAATGTAACAAGACACTGACATTAACATTAATGACAGCTCTTTTTCACATGTTGTATTTCACATATTTAACCTGAATCATGTTGGCTTCATGTGTTTGGAGTCTCATATTTCTCTTCTTTAACTCTGAACAGATTATTAAACACTGAATGATTTCTGAACTTACAACATTTATTTTGAATTCAGATTGAGACGCTGCAGATTGTCAGAGATCAGCTGTGCTTCTCTGGCCTCTGCTCTGAAGTCCAACCCCTCCCATCTGAGAGAGCTGGAGCTGAGCGACAACAAGCTGCAGGATTCAGGAGTGAAGCATCTTTGTGGTTTTCTGGAGAGTCCACTCTGCAGCCTGGAGACTCTGAAGTCAGTTCACTGACTCTGTTATTATTGTTGGTCTGACATGTTTGACAATGATTAGGACATTGTAATGTTGAGCTACACATTTCAAACATGCACACATCTGATTTAATTTTATCCTTGTCATTTATTTTTTATTCAGATTGAAGTCTTGCAGGTTGTCAAAAATCAGCTGTGCTTCTCTGGCCTCTGCTCTGAAGTCCAACCCCTCCCATCTGAGAGAGCTGGAACTGAGTGAGAACAAGCTGCAGGATTCAGATATGAAGCTTCTCTCTGATCTTGGGGAGAGTACCCTACACAGACTGCGGTCTCTGAGGTCAGTACAGCGTTGTGGTCCGTTCATGCTGGTTTCAGCTGTAATGTATTAAACACATTTAGTATCACAGCAAAGACAGTTTCTTTCTGTAAACCTCCAAACTTCTCAGCAGCTGCTCTCCTCAGTGAAGCTGCGAGAGGACAATGACGGGCTTCAGGAAGCTCGTTGTGATCCTGTCTCTAAGTCGACTGTTGTGTTGGGTGTTTCTGCCTCTTCACCGTCAGAGTCTGTTGATATGTTCTTTTTCATCCTCCATCTTTAAACAGTGCTGTATCCCATGCTGTGTCCTGTTCAGTGATTACTTCATGTCTTGTCTGTTTGTCTGTTTGTCTGTTTGTCTGTTTGTCTGTTTCTCTGTTGGAGCCTCAGGTTTTCATGTCTTTAAGCTTCTCTGGCCTCTGAGTGAACACTTGATGCCCAAAGTCTCTGCAGGTCTGTGAGCTTCCTCCTCAGTGTGTTCACTTCAACACAGTAACATGAGAGCTGAAAGGAAGCTGGCTGCAGCACACAGCTGCCCCACTGCTGCTCTGAACACACTGAAGTCCCTGCTGCTCTTTATACTGGACTTCAAACATGAAGCACAAAGCTGCAGTTCCTCAACTGTCCACTAGAGGCTGTAAAAACAAAAAGGTCCCAAATTAAAATTTCCCCGTATTCAAAAGTCCATCTTTAGAGCAGAAATAAAGGTGTTGACAGCCTGGTACAAAGATCATTCTAGTCTCTGGAGCTCTTTTCTCTTCATACAGGGTCCAGTTTTTATAGAACTCACCTATTTAAAATTTAATAAGCCTTCAGTTTGCAGAATCAGGGCCGTGGCCTCTTAAGTTCATGTAAATTACCCGGTATATGTCGTCTACTCCATGCTCTCTCACTGGAGCTTCAGGAGAGTCGGCTCCGGTCCAGGAGCTCTCTTAGCTTCTTCAGTCTGATGGAGAAACAGCTGTGGTCAGCTCCCACCATGAAGAACATCTCACTCTGTGGAAACACCAGGGGAAACTAGCTCATGAGCAGAGTCTGAATGAACCACCAGGTGTTGACTTTAGCTTGGAGAAGTTAGCCTCTGTAAAGCCCTCACTCCTCTCCAGCTCCACCCTCTGTTCACATGTGCTCACTTTGGGCTCCAACAAGACCACATGGTGGATTTTAGAGTCCATGTTCACAGTGGAGGATACAGAGGGGGACGTAACGTTAGCCTCCTCCATTATTTCCACAGTCTGTGGAGTAAACACTGATTCATGACCTCTGCTGTCCGTCTTCTTCTCTCCTCAGATGGAGGAGATCTCAGAACGATTAATGATCCAGAGAGGATGAAGCAGCAGCAGCCTGTGTGAGGAGAGGCTCTGACTGGACCGTGTTACTGTGAGGAAGAGGAAGAGGAAGAGGTAGAGGAAGAGGAGAGCTTCCTCCAGCAGTGACTGACTGAATCACTTATAACTTTGTAAATGAAAGGTTTTAAAGTTTCAATATACACAGAGTTCTACATTATGTGTAATAAACTGTTTAAGTTGTGTGTCTTCAGAAGCTGCTAGAAGCTTCTCTGCTTTTCATTGAGGAACATTTTCTTCTGTCAGTGTTTTTAAGAGCTGACTGTAGATGTTTGTAACGCATTTTGTATTTTATATATGCACCCTGCATTATGATGATTGATGACCACTTAAATGTTGCCATGGCTCTCTAGTACATCATTTTCTTTTGCTCATTGAATTCCACTAAAATTTGAACATTTCAAAGAAGAAGTACACAATTAATGTTTTTTTGCTGTATGGCAGGTGCAGAATATGTATGACGTTGTCGTGCAGTATGGAAAAAAAATTATAACTGTGTTTGAAATTACTTCGGGAAAAATGTTAAGGAAACTCAAAGTTTAATAAGACAAAAATTATGTTTTTATATCTTTTAGTTTGTTTAAAAAAGAAGAAACCTGACGTGACAAAATACCTGATGTATCAAGAATGAGAAAAAATAAAACTCATTTGAAAATTGCTATTTAATATCCTTTTTTATTATTTTTCAGAAGGTCCAAAAAACAGTCAATTTGCAAATAATTAGAAATTTCTGGAAATTATTTGATAGTTGAGGCTTTACATGAAGAAACAGACTAACAATAATGCTTATAACAGATACTATGGATTATTTTTGTTGTGTGTTTCTGATGTGCTTTTAATGTTTGATGCTGTGCTGTATCACAAATGAATAAATCTATAAATAAAGTGAGGTATTCAGACATTCATGTTTACAGTTATCTGCTCTGTTTTATGTTAAATCCACAACCTGAAATGCTCTTTTAAAGCAGCTATAAATACATCAGATTTACAGACCTGACTGCATGCACCTCCCCTCCTCCTCCCCCCCTCCCCTCCTCCCCTCCTCGTGTGGCTGCAGTGTGTCGGACTGAAGGCAGGGGGGGGTGAAAGTTCACCATCATGGCTCTCGCGTATCAAATGACCATGTAGGAAAAGTTCCAGAGCAGAGCTGAAGACGAGGACAGCAGACATGTCGGGGGAGAAGGACTCTGCACTGAACGGAGAGGAAGAGGAGGATGAAGCTCTGGGATATTACGACGACGACCTGGAGGCGTTTTCAGAGTCTGAGCTGGGCTGTGAGGACGGAGGTAGGCGGATCGTTCTGCCCTGTGGAAGGTCACACAGCAGCAGAGAAACACTTTCACTTCAGACCTGTTTATTATTCTCTGCTGTGGTGCAGAGTTTGATCCTGACTGTCACCTGTTAGATAACTGAGTCTGCTTTAAGGTAACTCTGATCAGGAAGTTTACTGCCTCAGTTTATAAGTTCATACTGAGCAGGACATTCAGCTCACTGCATTCAGACACACACAGTCATCTGAGGACACAGTTATCTGACAGCTGACACAAACATACCAGGTTAGTCAGTATTATCAGGATTCAGCATTTAAAGTCAGAATTAAAAACAATTATTTAAATAATTTTTTGTCACTGGCCCCACCTCCTAAAACCATTTCAGTGGCCCTAATCCACTACCATAATTCTGAATATTTTATATAACCTGTTTTTTCCTTTTTACCGAGTCCTTATAGTAGTCAGAAATACAATTAAAAACTGAAAAAAAAGAAATATTAAATACAAAGTCAGAATTATGGAAACAAGTCAGAAATATTAAATAATAGTCAGAAACATGAGATTAAAGTCAGAAATATTAAATTATAGTCAGAAATATTAAATAAAAGTCAGAATTATGAATACAAGTCAGAAATATTAAATAAAAGTCAGAAATATTAAATAAAAGTCAGAAATATTAAATAAAAAGTCAGAATTATGGAAACAAGTCAGAAATATTAAATAAAAGTCAGAAGTATTAAATAATAGTCAGAATTATGAATAAAAGTCAGAAATATTAAATAATAGTCAGAAACATGAGATAAAAGTCAAAAATATCAAATAATAGTCAGAAATATTAAATCAAAGTCAGAATTATGAATAAAAGTCAGAAATATTAAATAATAGTCAAAATTATGAATAAAAGTCGGAAATATTAAATAAAAAGTCAGAAATGTTAAATTAAAGTCAGAAATATTAAATAATAGTCAAAATTATGAATAAAAGTCAGAAATATTAAATTAAAAGTCAGAAATATTAAATAAAAGTCAGAAATATTAAATAAAAAGTCAGAAATGTTAAATTAAAGTCAAAAATATTAAATAAAAGTCAGAAATATTAAATAAAAAGTCAGAAATATTAAATAATAGTCAAAATTATGAATAAAAGTCAGAAATATTAAATAAAATGTCAGAAATGTTAAATTAAAGTCAGAAATATTAAATAATAGTCAAAATTATGAATAAAAGTCAGAAATATTAAATAAAAAGTCAGAAATGTTAAATTAAAGTCAGAAAAATTAAATAATAGTCAAAATTATGAATAAAAGTCAGAAATATTAAATAAAAAGTCAGAAATGTTAAATTAAAGTCAGAAATATTAAATTAAAGTCAGAAATATTAAATAAAAGTCAGAAATATTAAATAAAAAGTCAGAAATGTTAAATTAAAGTCAGAAAAATTAAATAAAAGTCAGAAATATTAAATAAAAGTCAGAAATATTAAATACAAAGTCAGAATTATGAACACTAGTCAGAAATATTAAATTAAAGACTGAAATATTAAATAAGAAGTCAAAATTATGAATAAAAGTCAGAAATATTAAATTAAAGACTGAAATATTAAATAAGAAGTCAAAATTATGAATAAAAGTCAGAAATATTAAATTAAAGACTGAAATATTAAATAAGAAGTCAGAATTATGAATAAAAGTCAGAAATATTAAATACAATGTCAGAATTATGAATAAAAGTCAGAAATATTAAGTCAGAAATATTAAATAAAAGTCAGAAATATGATTAAAAAGTAATTCCCTGACATAAAAAAATAAAAGAGTATTTTTTATTTAAACTGTCCCTACTTTAAAAATAGAATAAACTTGCCCCTCCTCACCAACGTCTCCTCTGTCTGTGTGTTTCAGAGCTGGGCTTCAGCGACTCTCTGAGCGGGGAGGTCAAACCTCGTATCCTGCTGATGGGTCTGAGGAGGAGCGGGAAGTCCTCCATCCAGAAGGTGGTTTTCCACAAAATGTCGCCCAATGAGACGCTGTTCCTGGAGAGCACCAATAAGATCTGCAGAGAGGACGTCTCCAGCAGCTCCTTCGTCAGCTTCCAGATCTGGGACTTCCCCGGACAGATCGACTTCTTCGACCCCACGTTTGACTACGAGATGATCTTCAGAGGAACCGGAGCTCTCATCTTCGTCATCGACTCACAGGTCAGACGACAGAGAGATTCCATATCACTGAATACAACTTCACATGAGGGTTCCTTATGACCCTTTAGAGAGATTGATCATCTCTCACCTGAATGCAGCTTGTAGACTTTAACCTGATTAATCTGAACCCGTGAGTTCTCAAGCTTTTGCACACATCAGCGCAAACTTCCCACATCCACACATCTGATCATGCTCAATGGATCTGTGTGACGTGTGTTCTCCTCCTCTTCGCAGGATGACTATTCGGAGGCTCTGAGCAGACTCCACCTCACAGTGACCCGGGCCTACAAAGTCAACCCAGACATTAACTTCGAGGTGTTCATTCACAAAGTGGACGGCCTGTCAGACGACCACAAGATCGAGAAGCAGAGAGATATTCACAAGCGTGCCAACGACGACCTGGCAGACGCGGGCCTGGAGCAGATCCACCTGAGGTAGACTTCAGCTGCAGCTCCAGATTCATGATGTGATTTTTAAGAGATGTTTTGGGCTCTAAATGAGTATCAGGTGCAGAAGCTCTGAGATAGTTTGAGCTGACGTGATTTGTACTTTTCATACAGCTCTTGTTTTCTGGTTGTCTCTCTCCACATCAGTTTAAGATATAAATGATAAATAATGAAGAAGCTTCTGATTGAAGTCTCGTCTCCTCGGTTTCTGCTCTTCACAGCTTCTACCTCACCAGTATATACGACCACTCCATATTTGAGGCGTTCAGTAAAGTGGTCCAGAAGCTGATCCCACAGCTGCCCACGCTGGAAAACCTGCTCAACATCTTCATCTCTGTGAGTAATCCTGCAGCGGCTGAACTGGAGGTCAAAATAAAGAGGTGGAGTTACATCTTTAAAGTTAAATCAAACATCAGTGTGCTCCTCTATTGCCTCAGTTTTGAACATGCACATCAAACTTAATGTTCCTCCATCTGTACTTCACGATCCAGACACTAGATGGCACTAATGCCTCACAGATTTACACGTTGCACTCCTGCATGCAGACGCTGCAGCCTCTGATGTTCTGAATTGAATCCTCAAAGAGATCATTATTATTATTATTATTATTATTATTATTATTATTATTCAGAAAAACAAAGCATGTGATCGAGGTTCTCTCTCTAACAATCATTCGTTGCATGTCTCCTGCGTCCTGGTCACCTGGAGCTGGACTGAAGGGCTGCAGTGAGAGATGAATCAGGATATTGTTTAACCTTCAATCATTCAAAATCACTCCTTTCAAGTCCAAGAATAAATAAAGAGCAGGGACAGGGTCTGAATCGTCCCTGTAGTTGTTTAAATCTCTTGAATCGATGGTTGAAACATAATGTCTCTGCTCCGAGGTGACAGGGATTGATGGTTAAAGTGATTCGTCTCTCTCTGATCTCTGAACACTTTAGATTTTAGAGATGAAGAGTTCATTAAAGACAGCACATCTTGTTCTTGTGTCTCAGCGTGAGTCAGAGAATAACTATTGTTTTATATGATAGGTTTAAAGAATCATAATCCAGGCTTGGCACAGTGTTTGACAGGAAGCAGAATAAAAAGATTGGTTTCTCTTCTTAATTGAAGACAGAGCCTTGAAGACAACAGACGATGTCTCTCCCTCAGGGGACGTTCATTCATCACATAAAGAGACATCAGAAGTTAAGCTGAAGACAGCTCACCTCCACTTATTTCCTCTGACCTTTAAACCCGCCTGCACAGCACAAGGACTGTCCATTAGTTCATCCAGAGGGATACTTCATGGGACAGATCAAAACCAGGACACATCAGGGACCATGGAGGAGGGTCTGCACTGAGCTCACTTTGACTGGAGCATGGCTGCCATCAGGAGACATGCCGTGACACGCTCTGAGCGCGCTCTGAGCGAAAGGGTCATGTGACGCTCCTTACACAGCAGACAATCACCTGCGATTGAGCCTCATCCAGTCAGACCCAGAAGAAGAAACGATGATGGTGAAGTTATTTTTAAAATCCTGATCAGTTGTTTTTTTTAATCACATGTTTAAAACTCCATTTGTTTGCATTCCAGTCCTCAGGAATGGGTCCTAGTTTAGTTTTTATTCAAATGTCCAAATATCCTCATCAGATATTTTATGATCGTCTGAAGACGTTTGTGAGGGATGCATCCGGCTGAGAGTCTCCAGTTAACAGGGTCGCCCTTTAAACTGAAACACCGGTCCCTCTCTGACACGACTTTGTTTCTCTCGCTCATCTCCTTCCAAGTGTTGATCCAGTGAATCCATCTGCACGATCAGAAACAGCACAAGAGGAATCTCCTTCATACTAACACGTTAACTGTGGAGTCTCACATGATGATGGCGGCCTGTCCGTCTCCTTCTATGGCGTCATCTTTGTTGTAAGGCCTTCGTCTCTGTCTTACTGCCCTCTACTGGTCTGTCCGTGTAGTGCAGTTACTCTTTTTCTCCTCCATACGTCACTGGCGGACGACGATGGGGCCACAGGAACCATTTAGTTCCTGGAAGAGTAGTTCTCCGGGGTTAAAAGTTCCTGGAACTTGTGGTAGAAATGCAGCTTCTGAAGCACAAAGTCGTGTCCTGTGATTGTCGTCTTCATTGAGCTGCAGATATGAATAAGATCGGTTTTATTCCTGGATCTGAATGAGTGAGGAGATCACCCTCAGGCTGTGTTTACATAGAGTCTGTAGGCAGTCTGTAACTGTGCGTTATAAATCATATGATAGTTTTGATAAACATGCTGTTACCTGCTGAGGACACTGAGGCTGCTGTGCACCCTCCCTCCTCTATGACTGTGTTTACTGATATTCAAGGCTGGAATTAGATTTTCTACCAACATTTCAGCTGCAACTGAAATGTTTTATCAGCCTGTAAGCTGTTTACACAGGATGTCAAGGTTGAGGTTTGATTTTCAGAAATATTATTACACTGCACCAAAACTACAGAGAGCAGAACGCTGTCAAAAAAATCAATAAGTCTGTCCTAAAAATGATTGCTTCAGCTGTGTTTTCTCTGACTTCCAGGCCTGCCTGTGCATCCTGTCTCCTTCTCTCGGACAGTGTCTTGTCATGAACACATTCACAATGTAAAGCAGAGTCATCACTCTCCTACCTTCCTCCTTCGTGTACAAAGAAAGTGGATTTGCATGTTTCTGCGTCTATTTAAAAATAATGAAGCCTAAAGCCCGTTAAACCATGTCATGTGAAGCCAGCGTGCACAAAGCAGTAATCATCATTATTTCTATCACGAGCTGCGTGAGAGTCTGAACAGGGCCGGACGATCATTTCACTTTCACATGTCTGTGATGATATCATGCTGGGTAAGCTTCTGAAGAACTCTGAGCATGCTGTCATGAAAAACCTCATCATGGAAGTGAACCGGACGTTACTTCATGACATCAGAGGGTTCAGAGGTCATACATCACCTCCAGGCGGGCAGTGAGACGTTCATAAACTCTGGCTGTTTTCAAAACGGCTTGCTTCATGCCACCTAGTATGCAATACGCACTACATACTGCATTTGAATTTAGTCTGTAGTCAGTAGCAGTTCTGGGGAGGGGCCAACAGGGGCCATCAGTCTGCATGTTGATATAGTACACAGTAGTATATATGTCTAGTATATAGGGATGCACTGATGCTTTGTCAGTTTGTCCTCAGCCGGTCCTCGCCCTTCTCAGTCTCTTTTGTCAGGGTTGAATGTGTCCCTCTGACAACACCCTTGGCCCCGGCCTGCCCCCCCCCCCCAGTAAAATTGATCTAGAACCACCACTGTCTATAGTCTGTTCTGTTGGATCTGGTCTGCAGGATGCTGGGTCAGGCGTTGCTGGATTTCCGGTTTCTGAAGACGAAGTAAACAACGACCAAGCTGATAGATAAACTGCTTCTTTAGCATCCACTTATGATTTAAAAAGTTAAGAAGGGGTTTATATGTAATTTAATAATTTTCACTGCACCTAGAAACTGAGAAGGAAAAAGCAGAACGAGCACAGTGCATTGTGGGAAACAGTACCTGAGAGAGACTGGTCCGCTACAGACTGAGACATGTTCCTGAATCAGTACGACATCCAGGGAGTTTATCCTACTGCAGATTTTGCTCTTCTTCACATACTACATACTGAATTTTGGCCAAATCAGGACGTGCTGCTAGAGTAGTAAGCGGTTTCAAAAACAGCCACTGTTCACAGACTTCATGAACTCTTCTTCTTCCCTGTCTTTTTCCAGAACTCAGGTATCGAGAAGGCCTTCCTGTTCGACGTGGTCAGTAAGATTTACATCGCCACAGACAGCAGCCCGGTGGACATGCAGACTTATGAGCTGTGCTGCGACATGATCGACGTGGTCATCGACATCTCCTGCATCTACGGGTGAGCCAAAGAGAGCTCGCCGTGCTTTAAAGGGATCCTTTTAGAGGTGTATGCGGTGCCTGTCAGTCGTGAGTGTATCACAGAAACACAAACACTGATGTGAACATACGCGTACGCTATTCTTTATAAATTAGAGGTGTCAGAAAGCCACTTAGTGTGAGCAGGATTTAAAGCAGCTGTTCACGTCTGCAGGATTTGAAAGCAGCAACAAAACAATCAAACTTCAAAACAGAGACTCTGACTGGACGTTTCCTGAGGACACAAGAAGACACCTTTATGAGGCGGAGTTTACTGAGGAAGAGAAAACACAAACATCTGATATAAACAGTCAGAGAGGGAGGAGAGGTATCTGGTTAAATATTAGAGTCTTCATTTGCAGCTCCAGGCGTCACAGTGTGTGTAGTTTCTGTCCTTGTGAAGGGGAAGTGTGTTTCAGAAACAGCTCACGTGAACACTGGATGTAATAATAGAACAGGAGTGTGAAGTGAAGCCCAGAGCTGACTCTCTGCGCTCCTCATCCCTCCTCCGATCTGCTCCACATTCTCTCCGTAATTATCGCTCCAGCTGGGAGTTTAATGAGGTCCTGATCTAAACCTGTGTCGGTCTGTGGGCCGGAGCGCAAACCTGATCAGAGATGTTATATTTCTAAAGATGCTCCTGTAGCTCCAACAAACGAGTTACAGGAGACACGTCGACCCTTCGTCTCTTCATTTAGGAGGAGCCTCTGTTTTAGTTCCTTCTTACTCAGCAGTATCGGACAAAGGGATTAATTATCATGTTTTGGCCTCTTCAGGTTCATTTAGTTTCTCTGGCCTTTTGTTTCATGCCTTAGTGTGTAGTATTTTGAAGTTCTTGCCCTCTGTGTGTCTGGTATAGTTCTACTTCCTGTCCTTGTGTTTCCCTCCAGTGTGATTGCACTCATTAGTTCCACCTGCGTCTGATTGCGCCTGTTTGTGTTTAGGCTGTTTTCAAACATGTGAATCATACATGACGTGTTGCCAAATAAACTGAATATGAATGAATGAATGAATGAATAAGCATAGACACTCCTGAACCAGTCTTCCATGGAGAGTAACACGGGACTTCCACCATATCTGTATCCAGTCTGTCTCCAATCTGCTGCGGTTACTGAATCAAGGATTCTCCTCCTCCTCTCCTCCTCCATGTTGTATTTCTGGTCCTCTGAAAACCTCTGACCTGTTGACTCCAGGCCTGGCTCCGCTCATCATGACGGTTTGTTGTTGTAGTTAAGTGAAATACGATCTGGTGATAACACAGAGTGTTTTATTCTGAAAATTCTGACTTCCTGTCCCGCTCCATCTGCTCTGTTGAGATTGATGCGTCGTGCTCCAGCATCCGGCAAACATAGAAGTCTTGTGTATTTGATCCGGAGGGCTCCGACCAGCCGGAACGCAACGGAGCGGATCCAGAGGAAGTTAACACATTGACTAGAATAGAAACCTATCAGATCTGGAGCTGTGATGGATCAGAGACCGACCGGACACGGATCTGTTGGAATTTGGCTGTTAAACTCATGCTGGTCGTCTCCTCAGCTCCAGGACTGCAGCATCGTGAGGCTTCGCCGTGTTTCAGCGCCCTGGGTCACACCTTCATTATTTTTGCAGTGCGATGGTACAGCACAGACGGAGCTGTGCAGCCTGTGAAGTGTACCACAAAGCAAACACAGTAAATTCAGAGGTCTGCTTCGGGGTCCGGTCTTTTGTGAGGAACTCTACGTGTCTCTCACCTGAGGAGATGATCTCTGCAGCTGCGTCTCCTCAGGATGTGTCTTATTAATAAATCTCTTTGAAGCCAGGACAGCCTGTCACAGAGGGCTGAGGGAGATTCTCACGGCTGAAAATTGCATTTCTCTTTGTGCATTGTGATGGACTACAGAAAAAAAACGTACCGTGATGAGACAAGAGTCACAGTCATGACTCAGGAAGGGGGGTGGATTGGTGGAATTCTGTGGGATCTGAAAAATATGCAGCTTTGTGCTTTGTGTTGGACTGTAAAGAAGAAACGGACATTTCTAAAGAGACATTTTAATTCAGCCTGCTGAGGAATATTAACAAAAGGAGGAGGATGAGTCTAAACAAAGTGACATAGTATGATGCTTAAAATATCTAAATGTGGCGTAAACTTAAACCGATGCATTTCGCTCTGACTTCCTTAAAACAATCGAGATTAGGTGCTGGAGCTGACCCGTCTGCAGCAGTTCACAGCTCAGCGTCAGCGCCAGTTCACCACTTTGTTCACCACAAAGAGGCCGAGCTGATCACCTCCAACAAACACACTTCAACAAATCCAAACTATGGCCCAGCTGGGGGATTAATACAATTATTTCCTTAATTCAAACATTAATTTAATCTCAAATACAACGCATAGTGGGTCCTTGAGTGTGAACTGCTGCTTCACGTTGCACTCTATCTGAAGAGTCATAAGTCACCATCATGCCGGTTATAAATCTCTCTCTCCTCCTCCGTCTGCCCGCGTTATCTCCCTGAATGAGTCTCTTCAGCAGCTGAAAGAAGCAGTCGATCATTAACCTTGATTAAACCACAGAAAAAGCTCGCCCTCGCTCTCACCTGTCATTACTGCACTTGCTTGCAGCATCAAAGGCGGCAGTGAGGCTGGAACAATGAGAGCATGCTCTTCGCTTCAGCTGACATCACCTGAGAGAGAGAGAGAGAGAGAGAGAGAGAGAGAGAGAGAGTCTGCCTCCAGTTTGATCAGAAAATCTTAAAATCATTCCTGTTGAAGTTTTCTCTCTCCTCACTTTTAGAGTTCGGTCTTTTCACTTTTGGAACAGAAAGAAGAGAAAGTGTTTTATTCCTGAGACTACTTTTATTTAAAGCTGCTGTGAGGAACTTTTGTTTTGTATCGATTCTGGCGCCCCCTTGTGGACAAAGTGATACCTCTTATCTCTTGTCCTACACATGCAAAAGTAGTGTTTTCAACAAAAAACTCATCCTGTTGTTTTTACCAGTCAACTTTATCAGGCAATGTGATTATTTTCCATGAAAACAGTCAAATAAAAACTGTTTCTGAAGCAAGATGTCCATCATCTGGTCTGACACCTACCCCCTCAGGGCGGTTTCAGGCATTAAAAATGACAACAGAGAAGGTGTCAGTGTTGCTGCTGATGGTCTTGTTTGTTATTAAAGCTCATAAAGAGGCATCAGTATCATTTTTAGTCTGTTTCTCAGCCAGTTCAAAACTCCTCACAGGGCCTTTAAAGAAGAGACAACACATCTGTGACGTAAAGACTCCCCTGCTGAAAAGACATCATTCACATCTTGTCATGTTCTGTTACATGTCTGTTTCAGATCGTGTTTGCATGTTCGCTCAGAGCTGAGGACGATAAACCTTTGAGTCTCTTGGAAGTTAAAAAACTCTTATGATGATGACAGATGAATTGGGCTTGAAGTCCTAATGTGATAGGGTTTAGTGGTTTGACTTGATCCGTCATCAAGGAGGGTTGTTATATCACTCAGGTTTATAATCAGGTGAAAGAAAGAAAGAAAGAAAGAAAGAAAGGTACTTTATTGATCCACAGGGGGGGGAATTCAATTTTTTCACTCATGCTATTTTTGGACAAATGCACACACATGCAGTGAACATGCTTAGGGAGAGATGTCAGAGTGAGGATACTGCCGTCAACCAGCGCACCCAGAGCAGTTGGGGGTTCGGTGCCTGGCTCAAGGGCACGGAACAGTCTGTATGGAGAGCAACAGCAGGAGGAACACAATCCAGCATGATGTCGGCTCCCATGGTCGTTAATCTGAGGAGGATTTCTTTCTCTCTATAAACAGATATCTGCATGAAGAGCAGCGAACAATCTGTTCTAAATCAAACATTTACACTGAGACACAAATCTGCTTGATGCTGTGTCACTAAAGACAATCAGCGTTTAGATTTCCTGACTTCCTGGAATGCAGCATCAGAAACGATGGATCCCATCGTCAGGGTGGGCAGCAGGTGTTCTAGAATGTTGAGGGTTTATTTGATGTCAGAATTCTGAGAACAAATGGAACATTCCGTGAAGAAGGTCAGAGCTAATAAAAAACATCAGTGTCTCTAATCCTCTTTCATAGACCTCCATTCAACAAACAAACATTGTAGATGTAGTTTTCTTCTCCTCTTGAGGACAGACCTTGACTTTTGGCTAATCTGCATCATGATGTTGTTATTTCAGCAAACTGAAGACCCGTTAATTACAAGAACATCAGTTTCTGTTTCAGGTTCATACCGCTGAAGGAAGCCAGAGGGAAGCCTCTGTGTAACTGTTTACAGTGAAACTGAGACTCAGTAGAAACAGATGAACGGGCGCTCCTCTGGGGAAGTAATAATAAATGTTGCAGACGTAAACTCTGCACAGAAGGCGCTTTGACTGGAAGTTGTTTACGGTAACTGAGACTCACCAGATTGAGATTGAGACTCGCGAGATTGACAGACGGATCGGGGCGACGTCTGCAGTGATGCGGGCGCTGTACCGGTCTGTTGTGGTGAAGAGAGAGCTGAGCCAGAAGGCAAAGCTCTCAATTTACCGGTCAATCTACGTTCCAACCCTCACCTATGGTCACGAGCTGTGGGTAGTGACCGAAAGAAGAAGATCGTGAATACAAGCGGCCGAAACGAGCTTTCTCAGCAGGGTGTCTGTGCTCGGCCTTAGAGAGAGGGTCAGGAGCTCAGACATCCGGGAGAGGCTCAAAGTAGAGCCACTGCTCCTCCGGATCAAGAGGAGCCAGATGAGGTGGTTCGAGCATCTAGTCAGGATGCCTCCTGGATGTCTCCCTGGGGAGGTGTTTCGGGCGTGTCCGTCTGGGAGGAGGCCACAGGGAAGACCCAGGACACACTGGCGAGATTATATGCACCTGGGAGCGCCTCGGTATCCTCCCACAAAGTGATGGATTTTAGTTTAGGCATATCTTGAGGGGTGAATTTGTCTTCATTGTTGATCTGAACATAAAGACACTCCATCAGACTTTCAGCCATTGTTATCTGAGGTGTATGTTGTCGTTCATGATCCCAGAGGCCTCCTCATCCATGGAGTCATTTTCATGCTTCAGGCGGCCTTAAATCCGCAGGCTCAAGATCCTTAGGTCATAACGTAGTGCATGTCCAGGCCTCAACATGTGAGGACAGAATCGAAGGAAGAAGTAAACATCAACAGAGTAAACATGACGTTAGAACACAGAAGCAGACGTAACAAAAGCATGCAAACTGAATTCTTAACCGCTGTTTGGTCACGATGCTCCCCCTCGGCCAGGTGATCTTTTTTTGACTCATGTTTTGGAGATAATGAAGCGGTGTGCGTGTGTGTGTTTGTGTTTGTGTTTGTTTGCGAGACCCACCTGAGGCGTCACAGCTGGGGGTTTGAACAGAACTAGGCCACGCTTCGCCTGAAGTGAGTGAATATTTAACCCATCACAGCTGCGACGGCGAACGCGTGACCGAGGGCAGGAACGGGACTCTGCTCATTTCATATTCAGACCGTGGAGTGGTTGCGGATGCCAGATGTCTTTGCATGTTTCCCTAACACCGTAAAATTAATCACAACACCACGCTTAAGTTAACCCTGATAATGTGTGCACCCACCTGTGTCCTGTCATTGTTGACAAGTGTTGAAGCGCTGTAGCTACCAGTTTGACACGCTCACATAAATCAGCAGATTGTGGTGCAGACGGCTGCCATCATTATCATCACTAAACAGCTGGGATATTATCCATAATTAGAGGCTTTAGTAAATGGAGTCTTTTTCACCTCATTTAATGAATTAACTCCTCTCTTGTGGGAAACCTGGCACGTTCTTCTCTTGGAGAGCTTCAGTGTGACAAACATATTTCCCTGCAAACATCGAGGGCCAAGTCTTTTGTCTCTGGAACAACTCTTTCTTTCTGTCAACAATAATTAATTCACGTTTCATTATTCTGTCTTTCACCGTGCTCAATCTGTGGAGCACTGAAGCTATTCTCAGCACACATATGTCGTCATGTCAAGGTCCATGGCACGAAAACACAAGATTAAGCATGAAAGCGTTTAATGCATTTTAATAATTACATTTAATCCAGCATCTGGTGTAGAGAGCTGCTTCTTATCCTACAGTATCCATACTGCATGATGTGTGAGTTGCCAGTGATGCCTCCTGTACAGAGGAGAGGGATTAGTAATTAATAGAGGCTGAAGCTTCTGGTTGTAAGATGAGGTCTAAAAATAATTCCCAGTGAAACTGTGGCAGTACTTAACGACCGCTTTGCAACCATACACTAAAGTACTAAAGCACACTGAGGGGGGAATTCACTAAGACTGGACTACAGCCACTAAAAGCTCCATGAAGTGGGCATAAATCCGTCTCAAGGTCTGGTTCACAAAGCAAACTGTGCTGATGATATTCAGGCCCGAACAGAATCACAAAGTCCTGCAGCTCTGTGCGCTTAGCTCCTGTTAATCAATCAATCAATCAATCCATCAATCAATCAACCCATCCATCCATCCATCCATCTTTATTTATATAACCCATCATCAAGACCGGATAAGATCCAGTCCCATCTTACAGACAGGACTCAGTCTGATCTCATCTTAATCCACCATGAGCAGAGCACTTTGCAGCATTTAGCAAGTTACAGTGGCAAGGACAAACTTCCTTTAACAGGCAGAAACCTCCAGCAGGACCAGACTCATGTTAGACACACATCTGCTGAGACCTACCCTGTTGGAGAGGGGATAGAGGGAGATGAAGAGAGAGAGAGATGATAGTGGAGAGACAGATAGTAGTAGTTGTAGCAGCTGGAGTCTGGTATGTCCACAGCAGCAGAGGTCCAGAGGAACCTACGAGACAAGGGAGCTCAGGGACTCCAGAAAGGTCTATGGTTAGTGACTTTAATGGGACAGGAAGAGTTAAAGGAAAAGACAGGCAGAGAGGAGAGAGAGGGAAAGACAGGATCCCAATGTGTCAGTCTAAGCCTATAGCAGCATCACAAAGAGCTGGTCCAAAACCTAAAGTGTGTCAGGGGCAGTTTTGGAGAGACTTGCATACAGAAAAACCACAAGTTACACTGCAAGAAGGACTCAGAAACTACCGGCCAGTAGAATAATCTGTCAGAGTCATGCAGAGAAGGCCAGGCTTTTAGAGCAGGAACAGGTGTGCCTGGTCTCCTGCTGTGGGAGCAGCCGGCCTTCGAGCTGCACACCCTGCAGGACAGAGAGACGGTGACACACACCAAGACCTACAGAGTCTCCACAATGATGTAAATATGAGTTCAACTTCACGGCGGCATAAACGTTAAATCCTGCTCACAGACATTCAGCTCTTTCAGCGAGCAGCGCCCACATTGGAGAGTTTCTCCGTCTGTTTGATAATCCTGATGAGAACCTTACTGCTCCTTCATAAAAGGTTTAAACTGCAAAAAACAGGATTGGATTACCTGATTTAATCCAACATGTAACCTGTTTTCAAGATATTTCAAGATAATCCAGCAGCTCTAATCCAATCAGATTATGTTGAACGACTGAACCTGCGATGCTGTCGCTGTAAAAGACCTTCTCTCTGAGTTGCCTCCTCCTTTTCCTCAGGGCAGAGAGGGATCATCCGGTCAGAGTCGAAGCCTTTTGATGAGCGAGCCACATGTCAAACGACAAACTGAATCCTAACAACGTATTGATCTGTTTTATTTAGACTCTGAGGTTAAAGAGACTCAGACTGAGGGCTGTTAGACGAGTTTCTCATGGTGCAAAAAGACAAAGCTGAAGTCATCTGATGGATTGGAGAAACTTTTCAGCTTCATTATGAAGACAGAATAAAGTGAGAGTAAATCTAAGACAGCAGCATGTCCTCTCTGTGTGTGTTCCTGCTTTAAAGTGCCGCCATCACTTCTTCACCTCCCTTTGTGTCCCTCTCTTCCCACCTTGCAGCCGTTTTTGATGTTTCTGTGGTTAAAAACTAAAATCCTTCCTCTAAGATTGTGTTTTCTGTCTCCTCTCCTTCAGCCTGACGGACAACGGAGCAGGTTTACCTTATGACAAGGAGTCCATGGCCATCATCCACCTGAACAACACCACGGTCATGTACCTGAAAGAGGTCACCAAGTTCCTCGCCATCGTCTGCTTCCTCCGCAGGGAGAGCTTCGAGAGGAAAGGTCAGTCTCATTAGGTAGACAGGTTTTCACTGTACCTCATGTACAGTTGCAGTTCCTGGTTCAAAGAGCCGAACGTGAACAACACAAGAACCAGGTAACAGACGTCACTGCGGTCGTCTCAGCGTGAGTGTCTGCTTCAAACCCTCGCGAGGATCTCTTCTGCTGTGGACCGGATCCACCTGAGGGAGCGACGGCGTTTGATGAGTACATTCAGTGTGCGTTCGGTCAGCTGATCTGACTCCATGTAACGTCACCAGCGGTGTCGTCCAAGTTCACACAAAAAACAAGCTATTGCACGTTCATGCTTTTATCTGCATCTATATTCTCCTTCAGTTGAGCCCCCTATACTTCAGTCTGCAGCCCTTAATCACTGGCATTTACTAAACTACATGAAGTACTGTATCCTACTGTAGAATCATAGACAGGTGTTAAGAGTAAAAGACAAGAAAATCTGCAGCTATGAAAACTTAAAAACACACATCTAACTCTCCAACCTGTCAGCTGAATGTTTGGACAAATGATCCGACTTTAACGCCCCGGTACAGGGGAAGCATCCCCTCAAATAGAAGAGCTGAGGGAACAGAAACACTACAGTGAACTATTCTTCATTCCCTAAAAGCTCCACCTCTCTGAACCCAGACCAGCCCGTTGGGGTCTGTCCTGATTCCTTCATAAAACTCCTCCAAATGTTCAAACAGCTGCTGCACAGGTACGCTCACTACATCTGGATTACTGGACCCATAAGCCCTGCTGTATGCCGGTTGGATGCCGTAAATCTGACTTCAGCTACAGGAAACACAGCCCTCTGTAACTCTCCATACTTCTCGGATCCTTCCGGAGTCTGAGCGGACGTTCTCTGCCTCCAGAGTAAACGTTGCAGACCTCCAGAGCGCGTTCATTTTAACTCGTTCACGCACTGCACTGATCACCTGTTGAACAAAGACTAGCGTGCCATAACTCCTTGTTCCCGTCTCAGCTCTTTGGAAATGTGTTGCCTACCTTTGTCTGTCCCGGCACACTCTCCTGGTCTTTGGAGGGTCACATGTTGAAGCTCAGAGCTGCTTTACCTGAGTGCTGTGAGCGTGAATCGGCTGCCTTACAGGATGAAAACATATAATCGGTGTGTGTGTCTGGTGTCTCTCTGCCTGTCAGCAGGATGAGTCAGAGCTGCTCAGCAGGTGTCAGCCTTCATCCTTTTGATGTCCTGAATGGCGTGGTCTACTTCAGCGTGTTTACCTTGGTTGCGGGTTGATTATTCTTGCATGAGTACATGTTTAGTTCAGGAGTCTTGTTGAGGAGCTGCTTTGAAGTCTGAAATGTTTCTCTCAGGCCGGTTTCAGTCTCAGTGCTGAGAGCTGTGAGCTGCTGGTCCTGATGAGGACCGGCAGGTAAAACAGTGTGGCTTAAGAAACCTCTCATGGCATTGAAGAAGTGTGTGGGCTCTTTTTTATATCGGCCTATACCTAAGTGATCTTGTTCATATTTTTCATATGATGTCACACACGTATGGCCCCGCCCCCCTGGAGGACAAGACAGGCTTCCTACTACAAGCTGCAGGGAAACGACTGAACTCTGCTGCCGACTACGTGTGTAAACACTTTTAAATATCTGATGGTTGTTGTTCAGTTATATGACGAGGAGACAAGCCGGGTTCTGCTTCTTAAGAATCCATCAGAGAAAGAAAACCCTGAGAGGAGGAGATGTGGATTCATTCTATGAGACGCTCCTCTGTCCCTGCTGAGGGAACAAAACAAGGATCAAAGTCCACACGTCTTTGAGGAACATTCATAAACAGTAAGTTGAGGTAAACACAGAGTATTTTACTTGTTGACACCGCTTGCAAACCAGCTAACGCTAGTTTAGTAATAACATCTCTGTTTTCACAGCCGGACTCTTTGATCCTGACAGTCTGGAGATAAAGTGGTCTGAGGTGAGGTGAGGAGAAGGTTCATTTTTAGTGTGGAGGCTTGAAGAGATGGTTTAACACGTCTGCATGAACGATATCAGTCACCTTTGATCTGATGAGGAAGAGTTTCTCACCCTACATCTCAAACTGCAGCGTTACTGACCCGACCGGATCCTAAACACATCTTTTATTCTGTGCAGTGGTGGACAGCAACAGAGTAAATTTACTTAAGTACAGTACTTAAGTACAGTTTTTGAGTATCTGTACTTTACTTGAGTATTATTTTTTGTGGATACTTATTACTTTAACTCCACTACATTTGGAAGACAATTATTGTACTTTTTACTCCACTACATTTCTATCTGACTTTAGTTACTCACTACTTTAGCTTTAAAGTCAGCTCATGAATTTCCTTCTCTTCTCTGAAATCTGATCTTAAAGGTGACATATGCTTTTTTCATCAATATATATTGGTCTAAGAGGTCCCCAAAACATGTCTTTAAAGTTTATGCTCAAAAAAACACTTTGAAATCAGATTTTGGCATGCCTGAAAATCCCTCTTCTTCAGTCCTCCTCAGTTTTCCCTCTGACCACGCCCCCTCCGGAAGTGGATGTGCCTCGGCTCTCCAGCACGTTGATCTAATGTTTACATGTTGGCTGGATATACACGGCTGCTCAGAGATCGCGTTACTTCAACCCTCTGAATCTGATCCAGAATCTGATCCTGACGGAGAGGCGCCTGCAGCAGGACCTTTCTGAACCATTGGTCACAGATTTAGTGTTTCTTGTTGTTTTATTTGTCAGTATGTCGACGTGTGTCTTGGTACACAGCTACGAACATGTAGCTATGTGGCTATGCTAACTAGTGCTAGCACTTATCCATGATAAATAAAAATCATCCACTAGATCTTCAAATCTGCAGACGTGGGGTGTAAAACCGACCTCTGCCAGAAAGGCAGCAGGACCTTTTATGAAGGATTGGTCACAGATTTAGTGTTTCTTGTTGTTTTATTTGTCAGTATGTCGACGTGTGTCTTGGTACACAGCTACAGCTACAGCTATGAACATGTAGCTATGTGGCTATGCTAACTAGCGCTAGCACTTATCCATGATAAATAAAAATCATCCTCTAGATCTTCAAATCTGCAGACGTGGGGAGTAAAACCGACCTCTGCCAGAAAGGCAGCAGGACCTTTTATGAAGGATTGGTCACAGATTCTGTGTCTCTTGTTGTTTTATTTGTCAGTATGTTGACGTGTGTCTTGGTACACAGCTACAGCTACGACATGTAAATAAAAATCTTCCACTAGATCTTCAAATCTGCAGACGTGGGGAGTAAAACCGACCTTTGTGTTTATTAAGACAGCCTACAACTAGCATGCCTCCCTCCTAAGCTCCTTGTTAGCACACATTTGTGCAGGTAATGAAAAACGGAGGAGGAGTTGAGTTGTATTTTATACAGTCTATGGGCTGAACAAGCTCCGAGCTCTGACTCCGTGACAGACACATTTACAGAAAGGTCTAGAAATCAAAACAGGGGCAGAATGGATTTTTTTCATTCTCGGGGGGTTTGTAGACAGGGACACATATTTCAGGTAAAGAACCATTAAAAAGTCAATTTTGCATGATACGTAACCTTTAAGACAGTAAACTGTGTTTGTGTAGTTCTGTTTGTCTCAGTGGTTTAGTCGTACCTGTATATCTTGCGTCTCCACGGTTGAACGTGGAGCAAACACAGAGCATGTTTCACTCAGATCAGGCAGATCATTTAGAGGTGGTATTGATGGCTATAATTCTCCACCTGAGCACCCATGGTCGTATCTTCAGCCTGTTAGAAGTTTTTGAAACGTTCTCCATGTTTCCCACTCTGCCCAAACATACAAACATTCACAATCCAACCCCAGAAAGCGTGTTGAGCTACGTAACATTTGTTTCATTCCAGATGAACATTTCAAACTGAGTTGTCTGTGGAGTAACTTAGTGTCTGCTTTTATTCCATGGTATAGTTTTTAGAGATTTCAAGTAATGGTTTCTAAATAAACATAATGTAACAGAATGTACTCCTGTGTTTTCTTGACTGCATTTATGTATTGTGAAAATACGTTTTAAGATATTTTAAGAAGTACTTTGAATACTTAAGTATTTTTAAAACCAAGTACTCTAGTACTTTTAACTCAAGTAATAATCTGATGGAACAACTTTCACTTGTATTGGAGTAATATTTCACCAGGAGTATCTATACTTTGACTTAAGTAATGAAGATGTGTACTTTGTCCACCACTGATTCTGTGTTAATGTGTTCATCAGTCTGGTTCCAACCTGATCATGTTTGGAAAGTATGTGAAGATTTCTCCTTCAGTCTCTTTAAACTCCAACAAATGACTGTTTCCTGAACTACGAGCACAGTTTATCATCTTTATTACTAAAAGCACTGAGGTGGACCTTCTCTTGACTAACTTTGGATAAAGTTTTGTAGCTTGCCTTCAGAATACTTCAGGGCTTCCTTATGAAGCATGCCTCTGAAAGACGAGGTTAGAGCTTCGGTGTATGAAGAGGAGGGAGAGTCCCTGGCTCTCTTGATGGTGATTTATTTAGACTTAAATTCAAAGTTAGTTTAATAATCCATCAGTGATGCAGCCTGTGGGAGATCTCCTCTTTCACAGCATTGATTTAAACTCTGGGCTGTTCCCCGGCTGTGACAGCGCTCCCTCTGAGGCTCAGGTAGAGAACGCCACAAGCATCCTAATTATGTCTTTACTTTAAGGTGTGAAAGGAGCTGTGAGAAACACGTCTGTGAGAGATGTGTAGTGTGAGCAATAATGAGAAAAATGTGTCATTTAAAAAAAAAAAAGCCCGAAGTCTGAGGTCTGTGTGGCTGCCGTCAGCCCGGTCTGTCTGCACGGCCCTTCATTTACATTCAGCTGTGTGCACGGAGAGAGAGAGAGAGAGAGAGAGAGAGAGAGAAACATTTATAAACCTTAAAGTGTCTTTTTAAAAATCTAAATAAAAGTATTAAAGTAGTTTAATGAAGGCAGATTCATACAGGAGACTTTCAGCACACCTGATATTTTCTGATGCCTGAACGCTGCTCCTCCATGTTTGGTTCTGACTGGAGGCAGAAAGTCCGGGTTGATTGCTGGAATCAACAGTTTGTACACAAAAGTGCAGAGTATCGACAAACCCGAGTCGTCGGGTCAAACGAGCTGCACAGAGAAGTACAGGATCAATACGTCTGCAGGGTGTAAACGTCTCAAACTGTGGAGTCATTTCAGTCAAGCTGAGGAGCATCTGAACAAACACAAAATCAAAGCTTCAGCTTCCAGACATGTCAGAGCCCCCTCAGGTGGGTCCAGTCCTCAGGTGGGTCCAGTCCTCAGGTGGGTCCAGTCCACAGGTGGGTCTAGTCCTCAGGTGTGTCCAGTCCACAGGTGGGTCTAGTCCTCAGGTGGGTCTAGTCTTCAGTTACCTCTTTTCGACAAGCAAAGCACAAAGGTTATTTATTACAACTGAATGAATGATGAAACTTGACAGAAATCTTTGGCGTAAGGACTCTATGGGGATAATTTTGTGAGCGTAGGATGCATGAATTTGGCAGCTGAAGAAATTCCCCTAGAGTCCAGATACTGGTGGTGGTGGTTGATGAATTCCAGGAATTGAAGACTTGCAGAGACCAGGTGGAGATGGGGAGGTGGAGGGGTGCTCACCATCAATGCAAGATGGAACTAGCAGGAGAGAGAGACACATTTAATAAGACAGCAGAAAGTTGATAGGCTGACGATAAAGCGTGCCACTGAGCTATTGGATGACGCTGCTGCTGATTAGCCAATGACAGCTCTGGAGCATGCAGCTGGAAGCAGGTGAGCTATTGACTGAGGGAGAGGAGAGTTAAACAACTGCTGTGATTGCTTTATAGTCTTCCTGTCTGAACTTTCGCTCGAGCTACATTAGTCTCTTTTATTTTTTCCCTGCAGGACAATGGAGGAAACACGTTTGGTTTGTGTTTTTGATCACAGCAACCTCGCCCCTGACGTAAATGGTTCTCGGTTCTAGACCAGCAAAGAGTTTGAGCCGCTCTGGAACTGGTTTTCCCGTCCGGGAGCCGATTCACTCACAGTCCAAACACGAAAAAACGGTTCTCAATTTTGTACCAGGTTGCAAACATGTTCATTTCTGCTGTAAAGATCGGCTTTTTTAAATTGGCGTGTATGTGGTTTCTGGTACTTCCAGAGCCAGCCTCAAGTGGATCCTTGATGAACTGCAGTTTTTAGCACTTCCGCATTTGACTCATATTTTTAGACTGGAGGTTGCCGCTTGGGAGAAACACAGAAGCAGAAAAACAGAATCCACAAGCTCAAACTGAGCCGTGGATTCTGCACTGAACGGTCAGTATGACAGTGAGAACAGTTTGAATGTGCAGCAGCCTCGGGACAGACTTACCTCACACCCTGAAAGAATGGGCCTCAAGGTTGCTGCACACAACGGGCACGATGGGTCCCCCTCCATCCAATGTTTCAGGTCCTGGTGTGAAGGCAGCACGTGGTCGGTGTCCCTCTAACACGTGATGATCCTGCACCACAGGGCCTTCCAGCTGATAAGCTTCCTCCTCTCGACACTTTGCCACTGCACCCTCTGTCCCCGCTGAGCCTGAGCCACATCCTTGGAGCGTGAAGGATGTGAAGAAAGAGACATCCGAGTAAAAGTTTTGTTGGAGCTTCAGCTGACAGAGCGCCACACCTCTGCCCTCCTCAGGAACAACAAACAGTTCAGCTCTGCAGCTCCATGTCTCACTCACACACAGGGGAGCTGTGCTTTGAAAGAACTGAGGCATGCAGACTCAACCCGACACCCTTTATCTATTTTTATTTTTAGAAAGCACTTATTAAAGATTATAACCTTCACACAAAGAGAACAATTTCTTACATGTGGTGACTCTGCTAGAAAAAATCCCAAGAGTCACTTGAGACCATGACCTGTATGAATCCCAGCTGTGACGAGAGGCTTGAAAGAGAACGTTCAGTGAAAGTAAA